>NC_045455.1:79865564-80165564 GCF_002776525.5 Piliocolobus tephrosceles
GGTGGGCACCTGTAATCCCAGCTACTCAGGTGGCTGAGGTGGGACAATTTCTTGAACCCAGGAGGCAGAGGTTGCAGTGAGCCAAGATCATGCCATTGCACTCCAGTCTGAGCAACAAGAGGGAAACTCCTTCTCAAAAAAAAAAATTAAAAAATTAAAAAATTAAAAATAAACAAAAATAAAAATAAAAAAGAATGATGCAAAGGGATTGAAAAAAATTATGTTAATGTTGCCTGAGATTTACAAACTACTTGATCTATTAGGTGAAACCACTTGAAAGTGCTGATAGTTGAACATTCATATGATTCCACCAAATATCTGCATAACAGTGAGTTTTAAAAATTAATAGCAATTTCCTCTGGTGGTTCTTGTGTTTAAAAAATTACTGGATTCTATAATTCAAAACTTGTTTTCTTTTAGAGAGTTCAGAAACATCCTAAAAAAGACACAGATTCTATTGACTATTTGAGGTTCTGCTTAATGTATTTTGATCCCAAAAGTTTGAGGTAATACAGATGGCACGCATTTTTCAGAAGACTGGAATAAAAACAGGTATATAAGTTGGTTTGCTTCCACCTGAAAACAGTTACATTATATTAATGTTGAAATTGATACAGACAGCATTATGAGGTTAATGTGCAATATCATTACACCATGAATTTTAGATCCATCATAGTATGTCTGTGTCTAACGTGAGTATTAGAGAAATATGACAGCTCCCAAGACATTTCTGGACAGAGTTGTCTAACCATCACAGATTTCTAAGTTATTACGGAACTTTAGAGCCTGCATGGCATCTCAAAAGGTCCTTTGTCTATGGAGGTATTAAAGGACTAACTACCAAGAATAGAAAAGGATCACTTTCTGGTGAAAGTAGTGCCTACTCTAACATAGCAATATAAATATTGATGTGAAAATTCAGAGCTTAGTAGGGGAAGGGGGCAGGAGAAGAAGAATTCTTACCATATTTATGCAGCAATCTTTTATCTGGCAAGTTGATTCACTTGCATATATGGCAAAACACATGCCTTTAAAAATTTTCACAGATCTCTAAAAACAGAGAGAGTAAAACCCGAAGGGTAGTTATGAGAGTGAAATGCGTTACTCTGTATACAAAGTGTCTAGCACAATGCCCAGTACTTGGGAGATGCTACAAATGCTAGTTCTTTTACTTCTTATTATTCCCATATGCTTAATTCTTCTCTTCCCCATCTCAGTATGAAATAGTTCCTAGTGTCACACCTAGTTATCTAATCCCCAAATCTGAAAGACACTCTTAACACCTTCCTCTCTGCCTCATCCTCCTACCCCCAAATCCAGTGAACTTATGAGAGTAACTCTAACATTCATCATTCTAGAACTGTTGATTTCGTTTGACGTTTCCCTGATGGCAATGCAGGAATTTTCTCCAAAGATCAAAAATTTAAGTTTAAAAATTTATTTTTAATTCACCTGAGTGATTGCAGAATGAAATTCAGCATCTACTATGTTCAAATACCTTTTTTTTTTTTTTAACTACCTCTTACATACTGTTTAGTGTTCCAGGCACTATCCTAGATACCCTATACATACTGGCTCATGCAGCAGTTACTATCATTACCCTGTTTTAGCAGTGAGGACACAGATGGCACAGATGAATACAGCAAACAAACTTGCCCAAGGTCACCAAGCTGGCCAGTGGCAGATCCAGAATTTGGACTCTGATTTTGAACAGCTGGCTTCAGGATCTGTGCTCTTGACTACTGCCATCTGCTGTCTCTTGTGGAGTACAAAGCTTTGCATACATTATGTTACTTAATCCCAAATAAAATCCTATGAAGTTGTTACTGCTTTCTCAACAAGCCAAGTTGGAAACAAGCTTTGAGGGTAAGTGACTTGCCTAAGTTCATGTAGGTAATAGGCAAGACTGTTAGGACTCCAACAGTTGCATGTGATGGTCCATGGCATTAAGTGTATGTCTATATTTAGAGCTAACCTGAAGAGGTCATCTCTAGCCTTGGCAAATTACTCTTTTTTCTAACATGTTTCAGATTCTTCCAAAGTATATTACCTCTTGGGAACTGGATAACCACTAAGACACTGTGGTATAAGAAAAACATACTAAGGTTTTAAAGTCAAAGGCTCCAATTTAAATTACAGTTTTACCACTTACTAGTCACAAGACCTTGACCGCGTTATGTAATGTCAGTAAACCCCACTCCATATAATTTTGTGGGGGGAAGAGTTTAAAGATAATATAGGAAAACTCATCATGCTGAGCATACAGTATTCTACCGAATGTTAATTTCAATAAAATATCAGTTCTGAAAACAACCTTTGAGAACCTTGGCTTTGTCTGATACTTGCTGTGGTTTGGAATACATTACATAAACTTTCTGAGGTTCTACTTCTTCATCTAAGCATAGCCACCTTATTCGTTCTTTGGGGGTGCGAGGTGGTGAGATAGAATGATGAATAAAAAACAGTCAGCAGAAGACCTTCCACTTGGCCCCCCAAAATAATATTTATTAGTCTTATTCCCAATTTTATTTTGCAGAAAAGTTAATGGGAACTATTTTTATCTAAAACAGTTAATCAAATTCCAAAACTGCTTTAACTTATTCTGATGGAGTAACTTACAGACTTGGCAAGTAGGCTTAATATAAATGAGTTTGTGTGAGCTTGTTAAAATGGGATTTTCTTAGCATTTTAATTTCCATGTCTCCAGGACTGCATAAGAAGCACCCTGCTGTTATAATCAAACCTCGTGACTAAATACAGTTCAGTGATGCTCAGTTATGCTGTGATCTGACACTACAGGGACTTCTCTATATGTAAATTAAACTAAGGAAATATTTTGGATTGCAGAACTGACTCTTTCAAAAGAAACGGATTCTTAAGACCTACTTGTGTCCTGAATGAGAGTTTTTAAAATGGCCAACAGCTTCTTTTTGTTGGTAATAGTAATACAGTACCAATTGTTTGAGCCAAACTGGGACTATGAGAAAAAAAATAAGTAAATTCAACTTTCATTTCTGCTCTTCATATATTAGTTATGACAGCAACAAGTCTTTGCAGCTGTGTCAGGGAGATGATGGTTTTTCAAGTTAGTACTGCTTTACGAAAAAGAGCTTTATTTTTTAAAGAAACAGCAGCAATTAGAAATCCAAACATGCAAAAAAGACTAAGAAATAAAGACCATTCATAAAATGAATATGATTGAATAACAACCAAAAAAAGTGTTTCTGGGAAGAATCGTTTGAAAATTTTAACTGTAAAATATAACTGTTGGTGTATTTTTGCCAAATCTCATAAAATAGCAGGTTTTTCTCTTTTTTTCTATGAATAGTGACTTTGCTTATGAACCCTTTATGAACTGATGCATTTAAATCTGTTGTGCACTGTGTTCCTGGTAATCAGCTATAATATCAGTTCATTTGGGCAATCAGGCTCAAATGGACCAGCTCCAAGAACTGAGAGTCCTGGAGTTGGAATTTCTGGGCCTTGATCTTTCCATCCAAAACCTGCATATTGCCAGAAAAGTGTTAGCTGTTCTGGAATGGGAATCCTCCCAAGACAATCAAGGATGTTCCACAATGAATTCCTGGTGCTCGGTGGATTTTGCCGGCAATTCATTACACATTTTTCTTCTTGGCTCCTCCCATAAGTAATCTATTCATGAAGGGCTAGTGTCTGACTGATGATACAGTGAACCAGCACTAAAGATAGTCTCTTCATTCTTGTAATCCACAATTACACAGAATTTAAAAACCGAGAATACCTGAACGTAACCAGTTATTATTTTAATAATTGCTGTTTTGCCAAGGGGTTCTTTCACATTCCACTTATAGGTTCCTTTTATAAAAAGACAAGCAGTGTTTAAACAGAAGTTCTGTGGGTGTGACTTGCTGCAGGTTGCACAGCGGTAGGATATTCCTCTTCTCCCCTGAATCCGGTATTTCAGCAGGATCCTTACCAGGGGCCTCAGGGGCTTTTCCCAAGGTGGCCATACCTTCACATTCTTCTAAGAAAATGACTGTTTCCATCACCTCGCCTCTGTACCAGCAAAGATGACTTGTGCCTCCTCAGGAAGCAGGTCCCAGATAAAGTCAACCACCCACCCTTGAAAATAACTGATTAGGTATCCATGGTTGTAAGAGTGGAAGCATCCATGCTCTGCCCCACTTCAAGGAGGGTTCTTAGCTGATGGTTACCTGGATCCCAGTGGCAACTACAACCCTGAGAACCTAGGAAGTGCAGCCTTCATGAGGAAAGGGAAAGTTGCCTTTCTCAAGTGGAGGAAGAATATCTACATTAAGACATTCACAAATTGGTGGGGAAAATAGGTTTGAGGGATAATGATTAAAACTGTCTTTAAAAGCACTTATTGGCCGGGCGCGGTGGCTCAAGCCTGTAATCCTGGCACTTTGGGAGGCCGAGACAGGCGGATCACGAGGTCGGGAGATCGAGACCATCCTGGCTAACATGGTGAAACCCCATCTCTACTAAAAAATACAAAAAACTAGCCAGGCGCGGTGGCGGGCGCCTGTAGTCCCAGCTACTCAGGAGGCTGAGGCAGGAGAATGGCATAAACCCGGGAGGCGGAGCTTGCAGTGAGCTGAGATCCGGCCACTGCACTCCAGCCTGGGCGAAAGAGCGAGACTCCATCTCAAAAAAAAGAAAAAAAAAGATAAAAGCACTTATCTTTGCACTGCTTGAAATAAAACAAAGCACATTTAATACACAGAATAATAACATATGAAATACTTCGCAAATTTCAATTTAGTAAATAACGCACACTAACTTCCATGTATCCTCCCTTACTTATGTTGACAAAAAAGAGTCAAACTCTGTAAGATATTTGAAGAGATTTATTCTGAGCCAAATGTGAGTGACCACGGCCTGTGACACAGCGGAGGTGCTGAGAACATGTGCCCAGGGTGGTCGAGGTGCAGCTTGGTTTTATACATTTTAGGGAGGCATGAGACATCAATTAAATACATGTAAGAAATACATTTCCAGAAAGGGGGGGACAACTTGAAGTGCGAGGGCTTCCAGGCTATTGGTACATGTAAACATTTTCTGGTTGACGGTTGAGTTTGCCTAAAGACCTAGGATCAACAGAAAGGGCTGTCTGGATTAAGACAAAGGATTGTGGAAATCCAAGTTCTTATTTGCAAAGGAAGCCTTCAGGTAGTAGACTTCAGAGAGAATAGGTTGTAAAATGTTTCTTATCAGGCAGGGGTCTGTCCCACAGACCCTGACCCAATGATGGATGAATAAAGTACACTGACATACAGATATTCTGCTTTGCCAGTCCAGCTGAGCGTCCAGGCCGCTTACAGACTCCAAGCAGAGTGCTGTAAAGCACGGCCTCAACCAGCCAGGGAGACTCCTATCTATTCAGTAAAGATTAATTGACAAAGGCTTGAGTCAACAGCACTAAGGGGTAATTGATATTGCAGACTTCCTGAGTCCAAGGCAATTAAGCACCCACAGTAGATCAAAAGTTAGTCTTAGGACCACATGAGTAAACAAGCTAGTTAGGTAAACTCTCCACATTCCTTTGTTTCTACTCTAATTTATTTAACTAAAGGGACAAGACTGCCTTCAGCCAAGTACTATATGAAAAAACCCTCAGGCCTTCCCAAAGGATTTGTGTATATTTTCTATAACTAAAATTTTTCCCACCAGCCTGACTGAACCCTCACATTATCAGACTTAAAGTCTGTGTTGATGTTAATGCCAAGGAGCTATCAGGTTAGTGCAAAGGTAATTGCGTATGTGTGTGGTTTTTTTTTTTTTTTTTGCCATTACTTTAATGAGAAAAACTGTAATTACCTTTGCACCAACCTAATAAAATGAGTCATGTTCGACCCCCACATCCCATCATGGCCTGAAACAGTCTCTCAGGTTAAATTTTAAAAAAGCCCGGCTGAGGAGGAAGTCCATTCAGATGGTTGGGGGGAACCTTAGAATTTTATTTTTAGTTTACACTTACTAGAAACTTCTCATGATTTTACACTTTCACAGTTTTATGAGATGTTTAAAAATTGGCTTTGTTGCAAGTAACATACATAGTAGGAGATATGTTGGCATGTCATTTTCTGTGCTGTTCCGATATTCCAAACCTTTATTTTTTTCGACTGAAAATAGCTGTCCTTTCCACGCCTCACTGAGATTTCAGAGCAAGATTATGTTATGTTGATACTGAAAACAGACATGACCTCTTGGGTGTTTCCCACATTTCTTTTCTGGCACTCAGAATTGTACAGAGTTAGCTCTGCCATGATAACTTAATACAAAATACATGTTGTAGAGCTAGGCATGGTGGTGCATCCCTGTAATCCCAGTTACTCAGGAGGCTGAGGCAGGAGGATCACTTAAGCCCAGGAGTTTAAGGCCATAGTAAGCTATGATAGTTCCACTGCACTCCAGCCTGGCAACAAAGCAAGGTGCTGACTCAAAAAAGAAAACCAACAACAAAAACACAAAGTATGTGTTGTGAACCCACATACCCACCTCTGTTCTAAAGATCACTGTGACTCCATCATCAAGCAATTGCCTGATGCAAAGCAGGTGCTTAATAAATATTGTTTGAATGACTGAATGAATGAATACAATCCTAAAAAGCAGACTTACTTTATCTCTATCAAGATTTTTGTTGTAAACATTTCTACTTTCACTTTGTCTTCTTCACCTACATTTTCTGTTTCTAGGTCTAGTTTCCTCTTCAGCTATTGTTAAAAGTATGCCAAAACTGAAAATTGTTTTCTTGTGAAAAAAGATTAAAGAAGTAAATCCACATAGAGTAGAATTGACTGTAAAGAAGACATACAGTTGGAGAATTAATCATGGGTCTCCAAGATCATGCTCAGAATTGACAGTTCACTAGGAGGACTCACAGGACTTAGGAAAGCAATTATACCCACAGTTCCGGTTTATCACAGCAAAAGAACATACATTAAAATTAGCAATGGGAAAAGATGCATGGGAGAGAAGTCCAGGAGAAAACAGGCACAAGCTCCAATGTATCCTCTCCCAGTAGAGTTGCACAGGCATGCTTAATTCTTTTAGCAATGATGTATGACAACATGTGCAAAGTGTTATTAATCAGGATGCTCACCTGAGCCTTGGTGTCCAGAATTTTTATTGGGGGTCCACCTTATAGGCATGCAGTGCCTGTAGGGTTGACCTCAGCAACTCAGATTCTAGCTTCCACAGGCAAAAGGCATTAAAAAAGCCATTCTTTTTTTTTTTTTTTTGAGATGGAGTCTTGCTCTGTCTCCCGGGCTGGAGTGCAGTGGCCAGATCTCAGCTCACTGCAAGCTCCGCCTCCCAGGTTTTACGCCATTCTCCTGCCTCAGCCTCCCGAGTAGCTGGGACTACAGGCGCCCGCCACCTCGCCCGGCTAGTTTTTGTATTTTTAGTAGAGACGGGGTTTCACCGTGTTAGCCAGGATGGTCTCGATCTCCTGACCTCATGATCCGCCCGTCTTGGCCTCCCAAAGTGCTGGGATTACAGGCATGAGCCACTGCGCCCGGCCTAAAAAAGCCATTCTTATCAGAACAGAATATTCCTCAAGTGCAGAGGACAGTCCTGAAGACCAGGCCTTTCTTGGGACAGTGCAGGGTCTGACCAATCAAGGTCTGCTAAGTTATTCACCTTTTCCTGGACAGAGAAAGACTACTTTTTTAAGGAAGGGATGGTCATGGTGGAACATCTTATGATGTAGAAGAAAACTTCCTTTATGCTTCCTTTGTTACAGTCCTCTACCTACAAAGGACATCAAATAGATATTGCTAATCAACTAATTGACTGATTAAAACATGACATAGGTTTTATTTTTAATGACATGGTTTAAAGGGGGGAATAGAATTTAATCAACCAGCTGTCAATCTGATAAAATAGATCTAACCCAGTGTCATCTAAGATCACTCTACTTCATAAAGTCTGTAGGAAAGAAAGAAAGCATCCTTTGACATTTGGAACAGGCCTAGCTTTCCAGGTGTTGCCAGGAGCTGGCCTGTTACCTCCATCTACGCCTTGGAGTTACCCAACTGAACATAAACAATTCACAGAACGTGCACGTCAGACAAGACCACTCTGTGACTACTGAAGGACCAAGACAAAAACACAACCACTCTGAAATCATGTCTGAACAGAGTATATGAATGCTGTTGAAACCACAAAATTGACCAAACATCTGCCTATCTTGGCTAATACGAGAGACTGCTGCTTCTTTCCTAATTACAGGTTTGGTGTGGCTCTCGTCTTCCCTCCTAGATAAGGTTTAAAATCCCCAGTCATAGAATTACTCCGGATTCCTGACAGCGCCCAACCCAGAGCAAAGCCCAGTTCTTTATACCAATTCAAAATCACCTAACACAAGCCCAAGTGCTATAATAGGGCCTTTCTAACACCCTTGTACCGAGATGTCTCCTGACTCCCCGTGGTGTGTTCTCCCTCACTTCAATGAGTAATAAACCCAGTTTGCTAAAACCTCCGGTGTATTCTTGGTTGTATTTGGCTGGAAGGCATTGACATTTGCTTTGAGCTTCCATTCCCACCTCTCATAGAGAATCTAACGCCTTCTTCAAAATGCCCAACGGTCTCCCCAGGGGCTTCCAGTCTTGAGGACATCTTTGGCTCTGAGCCTTTCCTTTCCCTAAGGAGTTCAGTTCATGGGTTCTCTCAGCACCATTCTTCGTCTCATTCTTTACCTGTTTGTCTTGCTCTGTACCATGTAAACAAGATGAATGAGCCTTTTTCCTACATTTCTAGACAAAGCAAAACAAAACAAGACAAAACACAGTTTTTTTTTTTTTTTTTTGGCAAACTGCTCTAAAGTATTCAGAAAATGTAGGCTTTATACATCACAACAGCAAAAGCAACCTCAAATGTAAAATCTGGAAACTTCGTTCTGAGTCTTTTGTCAATCTATCATGTTACTTGGCTTTTCCTCTCTTCTCAATTTTTTATTTTCTATTTTTGAGACTGGTTCTGGTTCTGTCACTCAGGCTGGAGTGCAGAGATGTGAACACGGCTCACTGTAGCCTCAACCTCCCGGGCTTGAGAGATTCTCCCACCTCAGCCTCCCAAGTAGCTGGAGCTACAGGTGTGTGCCACCATGCCTGGCTAATTTTCAATGTCTTTTTTTTTTTTTTTTTTTTTTAGAAACGGGATCTCCCTGTGTTGCCCAGGCTGGTTTTGAACTTCTGGGCTCAACTGATGCTCCTACCTCAGCCTCCCAAAGTGTTGGGATTACAGGCGTGAGGCTACCACACCTGGCCTCTTCTCAGTTTTCACTGCTTCTCATTCCCTACTCCATTTGTGCAAATCTTTGCTCATTTGTAATGTAGTGACAGTATTACAAAATGCTGTGTAAGTATTCTCTCATTTATTTGTCTGATTTTGCCTGTGTCCTTGGGGACACAGTCTTGAATCTGGGTGGCTTACCAATGTATTTTCCTAAAGGAATGCAGTTCTTAAAAGAATTTTGGTGTCTGGTTTTAAATCCCACTCCACTGCTCTGTTATATATATAACAGAAAATAAGATAGCCAACCCATTAGCCTATTTATAACATAATATAAAAAATACAACTTAGCTAGTACAAAGTCAAATTAGGTTACTAAGAAATGTTAAAGAAATTGTTTTCCATTTTTAATCAACAGATTGCCCATCATCCACTATATTTGGTCTGTAAGAGGAAAGTTATACTTTACTAAGAACATCACAATTATTGATCTTTTGTCAAATGCATGCTTTTCATATAATGTAGAGTTTAAGAAAGAAAAATGTAATGAGATCACAGGTTAGAAACCTTATCTCATGTAGAACTTTTAGAACATTATTAAAACATTAGCCCTCAACATAATGTACTCACAAGGAGTTTTAGTTTACACCGAGTCACCCACTGATTTCAACATGAACTTGAAGCAATTAGGTTATATCATTAGTGATAACCTAAGTTCACCTCATGAGATGGATACCCTGACATCTAACTCAATTCATGGCTAAAGTAATTTGGACATTTCTCATTTTAATGATATTCATCATTATGTGATATACTCTCTGGGTTTTCTAATACCCACTGACAATATGATATAATAGATGAAAAGAAAAAATAATATATTTTCAGCACTTGAATAAAAGAAATAAGAACCTGAATGAAATTGAATCTAGCATAATTTATGATGAAACTTCTAGCACATTCATCTAACTAAACTACAGGCTTCTACACAAAAGTCTTTGGCATAATCACCCAGGATTTGTAAGTATAATGGATACTGGATGCCTAAAACCCAAATAGGCATATATCATTCCTAAAGTCCATTAACAAGTAGATTTTTCTTCTGAGAACATTTATGTTACCAAAATAATGGTATGTATATACTACTGCTTTATTAATGGCACTGTGACAGGGTTATAATAGCATTCGTATTACCATTTTTTGTACAGTGAAATAAATTCTTTGCCAAGAGAAAACAACTTCGTCAATCTTAAGGATGACAATTAGACTTTAAAAAACACTCAGATTTGCTTAGAACCAAATTGTTCTTTGCTAATCATTAAAGAATGCCAGCAAGAAGAGAAGAAATTCATATATTACTACCAATATTTATTGAATGTAAGCTTTTCTTTTTTATTTTTTCAAAATTAGAGATGAGGGCTTGCTTTGTTGCCCAGGGTGGACTTGAACTCCTGATCTCAAGTGATCCTTTTGCCTCAGCCTCCTAAAGTACTGGGATTACGGGTGTGAGTTGCTGCACCTGGCTTGAGTGCCACCTTTAAATGAGTTACTTCAGTTAATTTACGTAACCACCCTATGAGGCAGATTCTATTATCACATCCCCATGTTACAGATGAGAAAACAGGCTCAGAGTGTTTAAGTGGCAACAACTGTGAGATGAAGGTGGCTTCCAACTCGGGCTCTTGGATTCTAGAACTAGTAGTCCCAGACCTTCCACTGCAAGTATGTGATGTAAAAATATTTGACCGGGGTATGCATACCCCTGGAGATATGCAGAAAATTTACAGGGATATAAGATAATCAATATCCAGATCTTAATTTCTTATGTGCTATTTCCTACTATCTTTTTTCCTACTCCTCTTTTCACATTAAAACTTCTCCCACTTTACGCAAGAAATACACAGCCCTCGGCTCCCTAAATCTTCCTCTGGTGCATTACCCAGGGGTAAAAGCCCCAACAGTGCCAAGATTTCAAAATATTGTTCTCTTCTATAATGGTATGATGGTAATTTTCATTTAAATACCTCAGCCACAATTATTCACTATTGTTAGAGAATTATTTTTTTTAGAAGGATCTGGTGAGAAAAAAAGACAAGGGCGATAGGTTAGAGGTTAAGTGATAGCAGCTGGTCTTTAGCCAATCATTCCTATCCTGAGATGGCCAAGTGGAAATGACTAAGTCAAATCTCCTTGTAAACACGCAAGGTATATTCTGGTGGAAAGAGAATGGGGAGACCTTGTCTATGAAATGCTTTTTAAAGCAGGGTACACCTGGTCTGTCTAGATGGCCTAAGGTAAATAAACCTGGAACTGATGGATATATTAATACATGGAATGGCCCAGTAGAAAATGTCAGTCTCCAGCATATAATTATTTCAGTAGAAAATGGAGATAGCTCCTGACTGAAAGAGCTCCATCTGTGTAAGTGTTCACTGGCATAGTTTACTCAGAGACATCACCTGCTAGATCTAAGCCAGAATGTGTTCTAAGGAATTCAGGGAAGCCCTGGGGAGCCAGGTTAGTGGTTTTGGATATTGCCATTATTTTCTTGTGACTGGGTAAAAGCTCTGAATCTTGTCAATCTGATTTGACAATCCAAGCATTGTTTTACTTCAATAAGATATATTAAATGTTAAAAATGGCTTTTTACATGTTTCCAAATATAAGCAATTATTTTCTGCTAATCTCAAGGCCCCCTTTGGCCTAAGCAAATCCAAGTTTTGTGATGCTTGCAGCTTTCACAGTTTGAATGGCCTTCTGAAGGAAAACAATAAAAATGAATCAAAAAATTACTAATTTAAAAAAGCTGATGAATACTAGAGATACCATAAAATCCAGAGAAGTAACATCATTCTATTATTCAGGTGCTCGGCACATCCCATAATACTTTTTCCCACCTTTCTTGACTATGCTGATTGCTTCTTCATATGAAAATGATTTTGCAACATATTCCACAGAGATAACAGATAATTCAATTTTTCCTCTAGCATGGTTTATCAATATTAGCTTTTTAATACAATTTAGGAAAGCTTAGTTCAGCTTCATAATTCAGTACTAAGAATGTCACAAGAGTTTCACAATTATTATCAAATTCGGAAGGACCCCTAATACAGGTTTTGACCAAGTACTGATGAGCAAAGCAAATCCTTTCCTTACACTTTTCCACAGATGAGCTTCTGGCCCTGTTCACTCGTTTCTTCTCCTCCCACATCCCTCTGGTACTGTGCGCTGTAGGACACGAACACAAAGCAATATGATGCCTGGCCAGTGTCTTTCTGTTAGGATGCCAGGTAATTCTGCAGTCAGTAGTACGAATATTCCTAGAAGTCAGCACTAGACCACTATGGCTAGCAGTAACTTAACCATACATGGAAGCTACATGGAAGCTACTGTGAACATAAATGTATCTATATCTCATAAAACAAAAATTAACCACACTGACTTGATTACTGAAGGTTTTTTCTTTTTTTTCTTTTTTTTTTTTTGAGATGGAGTTTTGCTCTGTCACCCAGGCTGGAGTGCAGTGGCGCAATCTCAGCTCACTGCAACCTCCACCTCCGGGTTCAAGTGATTCTCCTGCCTCAGCCTCCCGGGTAGCTGGGATTACAGGCATGCGCCACCACGTCTGGCTAATTTTGTATTTTTAGTAGAGACGGGGTTTCTCCATGTTGGTCCGGCTGGTCTCGAACTCCCGACCTCAGGTGATCCGCCTGCCTTGGCCTCCCCAATGCTGGGATTACAGGTGTGAGCCACCGCGCTGCCTGGCCTGCAGCTTTGTGGTAAAGTTTGAAATTAGAATGTGTCAGTCCTCCAACTTCATTCTTCTCTTTCAAGATTTGTGTGTGCGCGCATGTGGCTATTCTGGGTCCTTATATTTCCCTGGATTGTATGAATTTTAGCATCAGCTTGCCAAGTTCTGCAAAAAAGTTATCTGAGATTTTGACATGGATTGTGTTGCATCTGGAGGTCCATTTGAGAAGTATTGCTATCTTCACAATATTGTCTTTCAACCCTTTAACATGGGATGTCTTTCCATTTATTTAGGTCTTTAACTTCTTTCAGCAATGTTGTATGGTCTTCAGCATACAAGTCTTGCACTTATTAAATTTATTTCTAAGTATTTTATTCTTCTTGATATTTACATATTATGAATGGAATTAATTTCATTTTTGAAATGTTTATTGCCAGTGTATAGAAATACTATTGATTTCTGTATGATCTGTTGTCCTGAATCCTTGATGAACTCATTTATTAGTTCTAACAGTGTTGTAGTAAATTCTTTAGGTTTTCTATATATAACAATTTTGTGTATAGAAATCCTACATGTTTTAAACACATTCATCTTTATGGCTGTTGGCAAATTTTAAAATTGTATTTAAATGTATGTACTTTTTTTTTTTTTTGAGACGGAGTCTCGCTCTGTCGCCCAGGCTGGAGTGCAGTGGCCGGATCTCAGTTCACTGCAAGCTCCGCCTCCCGGGTTCACGCCATTCTCCTGCCTCAGCCTCCCAAATGTATGTACTTTTTAAATGTAAAGAAGTAGAGTAGACGACCAATAAAAGATTTTCTTTCTTGTTTTGGTGGGGGCAGGGAGGATGGGGTCTGGCTCTGTTGCCCAGGCTGGGGTGCAGTGGCACAATCTCAGTCACTGCAGCCTCTGCCTCCCCAGCTCAGGTGATCTTCCCACCTCAGCCTCTGGAGTAACTGGGACTACAGATGTGTACCACCATGCTCAGCTCATTTTTGTGTTTTTTTTTTTTGTAGAGATGGGTTTCGTCATGTTGCCCAGGCTGGTCTCAAAGTCCTAGGCTCAAGCGATCCTCCTGCCTCAGCCTCTGGAGTAGCTGGGACTACAGGCATGAGCCACCAAGCCTGGCCAATATTTGCAAGACTAAAGAAATATTGGGATACAATTTCACAATATGGAATGGAAATATGAGTTCAAGAAGAAAAGAAATGATGTACAATTTCCTTCTGTTAAAAGCTTGTTCACATCGTTTTAAAAATTGATGATGTTAGATATTAAATTGGTATTTAGATTCCACTGGCTACATTTAAAAGTTACATAACTTTTATTTTAAAATGATAATTTACAATAAAACAGAAGTTGCTTCTTTTGTAACTATTTAAGTTAGATGAGAAATTGTGATGGTCAATCCAAAAATGTGGAAGTAAGAAAACAGTCACAGTCTTTGGGGATTCCTCTGGGGGTATAAGAGCAAATCATTGGAAACCACTGTATTAATATACTCCTCTCTAATAGGTTTTGCTTTATAGGATGACTGACTGCTACCTTTTTGAGATTTGAGGGAAGTACCAAATGGCTCCCAGTTTTACATTTAAAACCCTCTTCCAGTCCAATAGTCCCCATCACTAATTACTTTTGATTAAATTAATCTGATTAATTCATCTGGAATAAATCACTGCAATCCTTAGGAGAGTCACTTAACTGGTCCTAAGGCCAGGCGCGGTGGCTCACACCTGTAATCCCAGCACTTTGGGAAACCGAGGCAGGCGGATCACTTGAGGTCAGGAGTTCGAGACCAGCCTGGCTAACTTGACGTCCAGCGTTCGAGACCAGCCTGGCCAAAATGGCGAAACCCCGTCTCTACTAAAAATACAAAAATTAGACAGGAGCGGTGGTGCACACCTGTAATTCCAGTTTCTCTGGGGGCTGAGGCATGAGAATCACTTGAACCTGGGAAGCCGAGGTTGCAGTGAGCCGAGATCATGCCACTGCACGCCAGTCTGGGCAACAGAGTAAGACTGTCTCAAAACAAAACAAAAACACAACAACAAAACTGGTCCTAAATGCTCAGGGCAAATACATACTGCTTTTTCTTTTTTCTGTTTTTTTCCTAAGGCAGGCCTATTGAAGAGTACAAGTCTATCATCTACAATATTTTAGTAACTTAAAAACACTTGTCAAGAAAGGTAAAGTATGTTCTTTTTGATTTTACTCTTTGTATCCCGGAGTCAGGAACTAACAGTTTTATGATAGTGATATAGACTTTACACACACACCCAGACTTAAAACACGTGGTGCAGGCGGGCTTTTGGAAACTAACTGTGCTCTGGATACAGAAGTCACAAAGCTGAGGCTGCAGAGGCATTGAGGGGACAATCAGCCTTTGTTGTCTCTCGCGCACTGTGTTCAGCGCTCCCTCTAGCGGCTACAAGCGCTCACTGCCCACACTCTCTTCTAGTATCTCCGGAGGCCTCGGTTTCGCGGGCGAGAAAGAGATTGCGCAGGCGCGGAGCAGCCGACGTGGCCGCAGGGGACTGTGCCTGGGGGGGTCTGCGCGAAGCCGCTGACTCGCGAGGTTCTCTGTCGCCTGCCGCCCTCGCTCCTTTTCTCCCCTTCTAAAGTGTTACGGTGACTCTTAAGTTCGAAGGGGACGGACGTCCTCCCACGTACCATTTAGAAGGTCAGAGTGGGCAGAACCTAGTCTGAGCAGGCCGGCGACGAATCCGCTGACAAGACGCGCGCGTGGGCACTCACGTGACCTAGGCTGCGGCGGCGGCGACGTGCTGCGGGCCCGGTGGCTGGAGCGAGGCCGACGGGCGGGGCGGCGCGGTCTCGTGACGCGCAGCGTTGGAGAGCGCGCGTCTTGGAACGTCTTAGTTGCCACGGCGAGCGCGCGCGCGAGGCCTTGGGAACCTGGGGACCGGTCCCCGGCGAGCGCAGCGGCGACCCGTGTGAGGGAGCGGGATCTGGCCGGTGCCGCGGCGGCCGCGCGGGGAGATCTCGTGGCGACGCCAGGGCGCCCGAGGTCTGGAAGGCGCAGGTGGGGCGCGGGGGAGTTCACCCCTGCGCGGTCCCCTGGGTGGGCGGGGTGGGCGCCCCAGGCCCGGCGGACTCGGCTGGGAGGCTGAGCGGGCGACGGTCACGGGACAAGGGCGGAGGGGTTCGGGGCCTCTTCCGAATCTCAGAGATGGAACTTTCGAGGAAGGGAGCGATTTCAAGAGAGAATAGTTTGAGAAGTTGTTCTCAGTCCCTTCCCCGGAATGTGGTATTTAGGGAACCTTCGGTGTCTAACCCATGGACTGTTAGACTGGAGGGAATCCTTCCCGCTCGCTTCCCTTCGCGGGGTCCTTTCGGAGCATCGCTATTGATCATTCTGGCGGCCCCAACCTCGTTATTTACTTTGGCTTCGCAGATCTCTGTGGTCTTTTGCCCTCCTGCAGCGCCCACGGCCCGGTCAAGGTTCGGCAGCCTTTCTCTGCAAGAAGGCCCACGAACAACTGCAGTTGTATTGGGATGGATTGCGCGTGATTTTACTCTTTACAATACATTCCTTCATGCTTCCTAGAGATTGAGCTGCGCGGAGGATCCCTCCGGCTTAATTCTGGGCATGAGAAAAGTTGCTCTTGGAATTCGCAGTTTCGTGACGCGGCATTATTGCGTGACTGTAGGGCTGACCCAGTTTTCCACTTTCTAATTGTAAAGAAGTGCACTAGTAGTCCACCGAGGATCCTCGAGGTTGGCCTTATTGTATTATAATTTAACGAATTTGCGTTCCAGGTTGTTACTGCCTATGAAATGATGGCCTCATCTTTAAGAATGTAGCAGTTTTTCTTTGACATTTCCGAAAGTGGGGAAAAAAGTAATAGAAGACCGCACCCATATGGAAATATTTTCTGATTCTCAGTTCTTTATAATCGTAGACTTCATTTCGTGGCTTGATTGGACCTGTTTGAAACAGGAAGCCTTTCTGTAATGTGGTTTCGGGTCGGCTTCACCTGTGGCACTCTCTGAAAAGTCGTTGTCTGTGGTTTCCCTAACAAGCTAGAATGAGCGGGATGCTACGGAGGGAGGTGCATACAGGTATTAGACAAAGCCCCCTCCGCTTTTCTGGTAAAGGACCAAGTAGGCATTCGATCAACTTCTGCTAGCTCTGGGGAGATACATGCGGTATTATTAAAGACTGCTTGTAATGTTGACTGTTGAGCGTGAAGTGAGAGTGTGTTACTACTTTCAATGTTTTGGAATCGAACTAAATAGGTATTTTAATTCAGAATTTTACCTTTGCTCTTGGGTACTTTTTAAGACATCTACACACATACATACAGTTGTGTTGAAATAAATGTGTTTTATTAGAACGTTAACAAATTAGAATTTAGGTGAATTACTGGTATCTAGGAACAGATTTTGGTTTGTTATTGAAGACTGTTACACTAGTATAGGTACTGTTTAATACATCAGATTGTCGTTTCAAAGACTTTCTCTTCTTAACTTTGAAAATTGAAGAATGTGAAATCATGTGATAATGGTTTTTATCTTTTCAGGACACTTGATTGACACGTAATTGTGCTTAGGAATAGAATAGGCTTTTTTAAAAGTCACCATCCTACAATCCTTATTTCTGTAAAATGTGTTTTCTGAGACTGCTGAGGATATAGCAAATCCCAGTCCCAAAATAAAAATGTGATATTTTAATTTAAACCTTTTTCTTTCTGTGTTGAGATTCCCCAGATATTAGACTGAAATTGACCATTAGACTTATATAACCTCTGGATATCCAGGCTCTTCTTTCTGTGTAACCTTTTTTTCTCTTTGAAATGGAGATGCAGCAAGGAAGGTTATTAAGCAACCCTGCGGAATTAGCCCTCCCACTCCACCCTACGCACAGACACACTCCTCTTTCTCAGTAGCCATCTTGTTCTCTCCACTGACACATTGTTTAGGAAATCTTTCATCATACTGTATGTTAAATAAGCTTAGAAATAAAGGTATACCCAAGGTAAATACTGCTTCTAGCTAAATGCCTTCATTATGCCTCGCTTCTGCTTTCAAATGCTACCTACTGAAGATTTAAACCACATGACTTTCTACCGTGGAACACTCTGGGTTTTCTTCACCGTTTCCTCACTCTGCTGACTTGTAAACATAGTAGGATTTTTAGATTTGGAATCAAACACATTTCATCTAGTTTTCATTTTCGTTTTTCTTTTCTTTTCTTTTCTTTTTTTTTTTTAAGAGACAAGGTCTTGCTCTGTCACCCAGGCTGGCTGGAGTGCAGCGGTGCAGTCATAACTCACTGCAGCCTTAACTTCTGGGCCCAAGCTATTCTCCGGCCTCAGCCTGTGCAGTAGCTGGGATTACAGGCGAGGGCTCATTTAATTTTCTTGACAGATAGTCTTCTGATCCATGAACTGATTTGAATCTATCATTTACTAACCTTGTTCTTGGGCAAGCTGCTCCATATTTGTAAAACATTTTAAAAATCAGATATCAACCTCCAAGAGTGAGGATTGGATAACCTTAGAAAAGTGCCAGACACATTTAGAGAGCTTAACAAAAGATAGCAAATTTTGGTGCTTCTAAAGGCCAGAGACAGACCATGTCCATTATATCTTTGCCATTTATAATAGTAGTGAGTGATTTTTAAAGCAGTACTTTTAATTTGCTTGTGAACCCCGAAATAATTTTTGTAAAACTGTCCCTCTTGCACACTTTCGGTTAACTTAGAGTGTTTTACATCATGCGTTAGTTGAAAAGGATGCAATTTCCCACCTGATATTGATATTAACATTTTAATGTAATGTTGGTACATCAATCTTTTTAACTGTATTCAGTGGAGTATCGCATCTTTGTAGTTTTATATCCATCACCATCAATTTTTAAAATACATTATATTTTACACACTTCCTTTTTGAAAAAATTTTACTTTTTTATCACCCCCACCCCACAGAATATTATCTTAAGATAATGTATTTTTATGCTTGAGAGCTTTTTATTAATCTCTGTGATACATGTCTTTAATAACAATATTTATATAAGCTGAAACTAAGTTTAAAAATTTCCTATAACTAATTCTGTAAGTTGAACTTTTTCTTTTGGGTTGAGTTATTATAAATAGTCGATCAGAATAGCATAAACACCTGATGGATTTTAATGAAGAATAATTATTAAAAGTAGAAGTGTACTGGAAATCTGTTTCTTAATGGAATGGATAGTGGGAGTTGTGCCTAAGTTAAAGGAGGGTCTTTGAACCCTTTGACTTACTGTTTGTTGGTAGGGAGGCTTTTCCATCCTGGGGCGGTGTACCATAGTAAGAATAGGAGTGGCTGAGAAGTATGCCTTTATTTCGTAAAGTGGAAGATTGTGAACGGATCTCGGGGAATAAAAACTAGTATGATAACTGAACAGTGGGCATATTCTCAGGCAGATCAGTTTAGTGAGGAGTACTCATGGGAGTAAAGGATCTGGAAGCCTTTTTCTTAAAATTACACATGTTGTTGGTGTATGTCCCATGGAAGACTTTATTTGTCCCCAGTTTGAAGAGCATTTAGAGTGGTAATTCTCAGCGGGGGACGATTTTGCTGCCCAAGATACGTTTGGCAATGTCTGGAGACATTTTGGCTTGTCACAACTGGGATGGGGGAGGGGTGCTGCCCTGGGCATCCAGTGGACAGAGATCAGGATGCTGCTAACAAAGAATTATCCAACCCAAAATGTCAGCCATGCCAAGATTGAGAAACCCTGATTTAGAGGATTTGTTTAGGAATCAGACTATTTAATTCTGTAAACTAGCACAGGGTCAGTAAACTTTGTCAAGTGCCAGATAGTAAATATTTTAGGCTTTTGGGGCTATATATGATCTCTGTTGCACATTCTTCTTTGTTTTCATAACCTTTAAAAAATGTAAAAGTAATTCTTAATTCCAGGGTCTTTCAGAAAACAGGTGATCTAAGGCAATTAATGCTTTCAAACTTCAATTTTCTTCTCTGCAAAGAAGTACTAATAGTAATATTGCTTCAAGAATTGTTTGTAAGAATTGAGATAAACACCTAGCATACTGTCCAGCATATATTAAGTACTCTGAATGATGCATGGGGATAGTGGTGTCCTATTGTATGAAGCACAAAAGTGGGTGCCAAGTCACAGTGTTGTTCAAGACCCTGTTCAAGTCACTTGGTCAAACTTAATGATGCTGGTGAAGTTCCCAATCAACTCACAGAAGCTTATTTAACCTCTGCTGTCTTTCTTCTGTTTTACTCTGGGCCTCCTTGTATCCTGAGGAAGATAAAGTACAAAATGCCTGTGGTTTCTTTGGAAAGGTGTGGCAATCTTAGGACACAACAGGATAGAATTCCAGGAGAAGAGATTGTTAATTTTGATAGGGGTTGTGGGGTAGAGCAAATAGCTGGGTCTGTGTATGGTCAATTGTATATGGTATTTTCTAAATTCATTACTGAATATATTCTGTTGACTACCATGAAGTTGTTGCATGATAAGGCCGACTAGTGGCTTGTCAGGTTAGAAAGTATAGTTATATTATTAATCGGAAGCTAGACCAATTTTAATGAATGCTTTCTGTGATGCTTTATAGTGTAGATTGCTGCTAAAATAGTTCATATCACTGAAATTCTTCTATCATAAGTTTTCATGAGATCACAGGAAAATAATTACTACATCTAATAACAGTAGCCACTAGGTACCTGTGGATATTGAGCACTTGCAATGGCGTTAGTTGGACTCGAAATATCTTTTCAGTGTAAAACACATAGTGAGTTTTGAAGACTCCATACCAAAAAAAGAAAGCTAAAATATTTAACTGAAAGTTTTTATATTAACTACATATTGAAATAATGTTTTTGATATATTTGGATAAATAAGATACTATCATTAAAATTAATTTTACCTGTTTACCTTTTTAATGTGGTTATTAGAAAATTAAAAATTACATATGTGGCTTGCATTACAGTTCTGTTCGACATAGTTACTCTAAAGCTTCCATTTACTTTTTTAAATGTAATAGTAATTAAATTTTCTGTCATACATATAGATTTAAGAAAAATCTTACCCCTTCCTCCCAAAGTCAGCTTGTATCATTTTTCTCACCTAATTCTTTTGGTCTTTTTGTACTCTAAACAGTGCAAATATATTGGTACTTTTTCAGTTTTAGGCATTGTCCATTAACTTCTCAGTGGGAAAGATGAAGTTTTACGTCTTTCATCCTCTGTCACATGCACATAAACTTTTTATCCATCCATCTTCCCATCTTTTCAGTATGATTGTACCATAATTTTGTTTATATTGAGATTCATTGTATGTATCATGACAGCAATGGAAACTGAAACATTTAGTGCATTATGATTACTTTTTATTTCTTGCTCAACATCGTTTTCCCTAGAGTTAATCCTTAGTTTTTAATGAGTACTAATGAAACTCTGAATACTCTCACCGTTGTGTAGATCTTTTTTCAGAGCTTACAATCATATTACGTATTCTATCAGTTTTACTTTCTTAAACATTCTTTTCTGTTGTCTCCTACTCCACCCTGGAGTGTTTGCCTGATTGTTATCTTGGAAACTCATCATCAGTCTTGGGATTCCTTTCATAAAACATGGTACCCAGCAAACAGAGGATGTAATAACTGAGCAGTCACTTGGCTGGGTTTAGCAGTTATTTTTACTCAGAATTATGAATTAAATATATAATTTCCTTCTTCTGTTGTTGCCTTCAAGAAGTTCATTAGCACTCTTATTTCTCTCTTTTTTTTTTTTTGTATAAGCATTTTAAAGATGATCCTTTTGAGCCTAGTGTTCTAAAATGTCATGGTATGTTTCTTGGTGTGAAATATTTATTTATTTATTTACTTACTTATTTATTTATTTATTTTGAGACAGAGTCTCGCTCTGTTGCCCAGGCTGGAGTGCAGGGGCATGATCTTGGCTCACTGCAAGCTCCACCTCCTGGGTTCAAGCAATTCTCCTGTCTTAGCCTCCCGAGTTGCTGGGACTGCAGGCCCCCGCTACCACGTCTGGCTAATTTTTTGTATTTTTAGTAGAGACAGGATTTCACCTTGTTAGCCAGGATGGTCTCAATCTCCTGACCTTGTGATCCGCCTACCTCGGTGTCCCTTTTTTTCCTTAATTTGCCCATTGGTCTTTTTATTTACTTTTATTTGTTAGAGACAGGGTCTTGCTCTTTCAACCCAGGCTGGAGTGCAGTAGTGTGATCATAGCTCACTGCAGCCTTGAGTTCCTGCGCTCAAGTGATCCTCCTACCTCGATTCCTGAGTAGCTGGGACTACAGGCACACACCAGCACATCTGGCTAATTTTTTTAATGTTTTCTTTGTAGAGATGGTCTCACTATCTTGCCTAGGCTGATCTCAAACTCCTGGACTCAAGCGATCCGCCTGTCTCAGCCTCCTAAAGTGCTGGGATTATAGGTGTCAGCCACTGCGCCCAACCTTTTCATCGTTTTAAATCAGGAAATTCATGTTTTCCAGTTCTAGGAAATTCTATGAATTATTTAATTCTTTCATCCCTTATTTTTTTCTCTAGTCTCTATTTCTAGGAGTTTTTTTTGTTTTTTTGTTTTTGTTTTTTGATGGAGTCACACTCTGTCAAACAGGCTGGAGTGCAGTGGTGCGGTCTCAGCTCACTGCAACCTCCGCCTCCTGGGTTCAAGCAATTCTCCTATCTCAGCTTCCTGAGTAGCTGGGACTATAGGTGCATGCCATGATGCCCGGCTAATGCTTTTGTATTTGTAGACGGGGTTTCACCATATTGTTCAGTCTGGTCTCGAGCTACTGACCTCAGGTGATCCGCTCGCCTCGGCCTCCCATATTTCTAGAAGTTTTATTATTCAAATGATATGCTTTATAGACTGGGTCCTAATTTTCTTGTTTATTCTTGCCTATTTTTCATCTCTGTCTTTTTGCTCTGCTTTCTGGGCATTTTCTATAATTGTATGATCTCATCCTTCTTGAGTTTTTCCTTTCTGCTTTTTAAATATTTAATTTCCCAGAGTTCATTTTGTCTCTTGAATATCGTTTTTTCAGTGTGCATGCATCCCACTTTTTATTTTATGGATGTGATATTTTCTTTTTCTTTATGTTGATATAAATGATAGGGTTTTTTTTTGGTAAGTTTTACTTTTCTTGCATATTGTCCATTTCAACCAAATCACATTGCTCTTATTTTAATCTTTTATACTGGATATTTGCCTCATGTTTTGTGATCCTGGGCTGTGTGTGTATCTGTGTGTGAGTGTGTGCATGTGAGTGAATGAAGCACTAGAAAGCTGATCTGAGATTCTGTGGGTAGAACCTATCAACTATGGCTTCTGAACGGTGAATTGCTTGGACAGTTTTCCTTAGGAAACACTCACTATCACTATTCTTTGTGTCTTTCCTCTTGGTGGTGATCAGATTCCTCAAGAAGGTAACTTCCAATCTCCTTTCTTGAGGGGTACCTGGCAGCCGGAACTCCTAATTACCAAGTTCTGGGGAGGAAGGCTGTGGGTCTCAATAATCAATGTGTAACATTTCATTTAATCCCCCTGCTTCTGGTTTTTACCCTTAATCTTGCCTGATAGTTTCTTATCCACACTTTATTTTACAGTCTTCTAGATCAAAGCACTCGGTCTTTCAGGGCTGTAGAGAAACAGTGTCCTGAGTGCTTGGTGTAGGAAGGATCTGCGGGTGCTAATTTGTAAACAGGCTTTCAACCAGTCCTCTTTTTTCAGCTGTACCTCTACTTCCTTTCCACTGGAAGATTGAATTCCATCAATTCTTACGCTTTCAGAGGTTTTTGATGTGATGTAAGTGCAGCTCCATCTCTGATTTTCCCACTGACAATTTAAGGCATCTGTTTTCTCAAGTGTGTTTTGGGAATTTTCACTTGTCCGCCTCCTTTTTTGGCACCAAGTACTGTTGACTCTTCATCCTCCCTATTTGTCCTTGTGAGTTACGGCTTTATTATTTATCTGTTTTGTTAAGGAATCACATAAAATACATCTAGTGCCCTGATCTTAAATTTATAGTTTAATAATTTTTATGTATATCCCCCCACCCCTTATCCAAGGGAGATAAGTTGAAAGACCCCTAGTGGATGCCTGAAACCATGGATAGTGTGGAACCCCATTGCTTTCAAGTGGAACATGTTTCTGTTCATATCTAAGCCTTTTCCATCTTAACTAATACACTTATCACATGCTTTGACCATAAGTTTTGCAGTTTGAGGGACAACAGCAAAACTAGCATAATTTCTTTTTATTCCTTCACAATTTCAGGAATAGCAAATATGTTCTTAATGGTAGATCTTAGCAACCTCAGCATATGATTTTTTTCCTTGTTAAGTTGAAAACTAACCTTTTCACTTGAAGGAAGCACTTCACAGCTTCTCTTCAGTGTATCCAAATTGCCAGCATCACTACTGTTGCACTTTGGGGCCATTATTAAGTAAAAAGAATTACTTGAATCCAGCCACCACAATATTGGAACAGTTGATCTGATAACCAAGATGGCTGCTGTATTAGTCCATTTTCACACTGCTGTAAAGAACTGCCCAAGACTGGGTACTTTATAAAGAAAAGAAGTTTAATTGACTCACAGTTCTGCGTGGCTGGGGAGGCCTCAGGAAACTTACAATCATGGCAGAAGGCGAAGGGGAAGCAAAGACTTTCTTCACATGATGGCAGGAAAGAGAGAGCTAGCAGAAGCTGGAAAAACTGCCTTATAAAACCATCAGATAGTATACGAACTCACTATCATGAGAACAGCATGGGACAAACTGCCCCCATGATCCAGTCATCTCCCACTGGGTCCCTCTCTTGACACCTGAGGATTATAGGGATAACAATTCAAGATGAGGTCTGGGTTGGGACATCGCCAAACCATATCATCTACTAAGTGATCATGGGAGGGGAGCATGGACAGCATGGATGCCCTGGATAAAGAGATGATTCATGCCTCAGGGAGCACAGAGAGAGACAACAAGAGATTTAATCATGATACTGAGAATGAGCAATTTAAAATTTATTAATTATTTATCTCTGTTATTTTCCACTTAATATTTTAAGATAATGATTGACTGCAGGTAACTGAAACCACAGAAAGTGAAACTGTGAATAAGGGGGGACCACTGTACACCCTTGTAGTCATCACTCAGATCAACAGAGAACATTTCCAAAGGCCATGAAATTCCCTCCTGTACCTGCGAAGTCATTAGCCTCTACCTGTAAGCACTATTTTGATTTATATCATCATAGACAAGTTTTTCCCGTTCTTTAATTCATTCATATAGAATCATAGTATGTGGTCTCAATATGAAGTCTTTTGTATTTGGCTTTTGCTCAAAGAATTGGTGAGATTCATTGATGTTGCAGGCAATCAGGTTTAAAAATTTTTTCTGTATATTATTGCATTGTATGAATGAGTAAGCATTTGGGTTGTTTTAGGGATTTGCCTTTTGTGAATGTAGTTGCTGTGAATATTGCCATACATGTCTTTGGCATGCACATGCATCCATTTCTCTTGGTTATATACCTGCAAGTGGAATTGTTGGGTCATTGAGTGGGTGAATGTTTAGCTTTAGTAGAAACTGCCAGTTTTCCAAAATGGTGTATCATTTTTCAGCTTTCACCAGCAAGGTAGAAGAGTTGCACTTGTCTTCACTTAGCACTAATCAGTCTTAAATTTTAGCCATCTGGTAAGTGTCTAGTTGGTGTCACTCGATTTTAGTTTCACTTTTCTGAGGGAATAGTATGTTGAACACCTTTTCAGATGCTTTTTAAAGATTTTCTTCTGTGAAGTACCTATTCATGTATTTTTCTCACTAAGAAAAAATGGTTATTCCTTTTTCATAATCTTTCTAGAGTCATCTTAGTAGGATTTGGGGAAGCAACAGGGCTGTGTGGGGTAACCTGCCACCTTTAAGTGGAAATCAGGTAACAGAGTTTCATTCAAATTTTTTTTCTCATTTCTGTTTTTCCCAGTGTATGATTCAATTCATTTTTTATTGGCTGGATATAATCTGAATTTATATTATAATGAATTCTAGAATGAGATTCTTGTTTCAACTATCATACAAAAATGTATTCATTTTTCAAAGAAAAATGAAAGCATAATTTGAAATATGTGTAGACTACATCATTTTGTTAATGTTTATGTGTCCAGTATGATATGATATATCATACATATCATATGTATGATAGGAAACTATTATAAGAAACTGGAACAAGAAAATTATGTAATAGATGTATTCTGATTTATTCTCTTATGTTTTTAAATTAAGGTATTTTGGACTGAGAGTTTTCATTTATTTATCCATTCATCAAATACATATTAAGTACTTTCTTTATGACAGACCTGATAGCAGGCTTAAAGGATAGTATAATAGTGAACAAAACAGAGATAAGCGAAGCACTTGTCCTCTTAAAATATATTCAGGTAGGAGATATAGATGATAAGTAAACAATAGCTAAGCAAGATAATTAAATATGTTTCCAATTTTGCAGAAATGGAGCAAGAGCCACAAAATGGAGAACCTGCTGAAATTAAGATCATCAGAGAAGCATATAAGAAGGCCTTTTTGTTTGTTAACAAAGGTCTGAATACAGATGAATTAGGTCAGAAGGAAGAAGCAAAGAACTACTATAAGCAAGGAATAGGACACCTGCTCAGAGGGATCAGCATTTCATCAACAGAGTCTGAACACACAGGCCCTGGGTGGGAATCTGCTAGACAAATGCAACAGAAAATGAAAGAAACACTACAGAATGTACGCACCAGGCTGGAAATTCTAGAGAAGGGTCTTGCCACTTCTCTACAGAATGATCTTCAGGAGGTGCCCAAGTTATATCCAGAATTTCCACCTAAAGACGTGTGTGAAAAATTACCAGAGCCTCAGTCTTTTAGTTCAGCTCCTCAGCATGCTGAAGTAGATGGAAACACCTCAACTCCAAGTGCAGGGGCAGTTGCTGCACCTGCTTCTCTCTCTTTACCATCACAAAGTTGTCCAGCAGAAGCTCCTCCTGCTTATACTCCTCAGGCTGCTGAAGGTCACTACACTGTATCCTATGGAACAGATTCTGGAGAGTTTTCGTCAGTTGGAGAAGAGTTTTATAGGAATCATTCTCAGCCGCCGCCTCTTGAGACTTTAGGGCTAGATGCAGATGAATTGATTTTGATACCAAATGGAGTACAGATTTTTTTTGTAAATCCTGCAGGGGAGGTTAGTGCACCTTCGTATCCTGGGTACCTTCGAATTGTGAGGTTTTTGGATAATTCTCTTGATTCGGTTCTAAACCGTCCTCCTGGGTTTCTTCAGGTAAGCCAAAGGAAAATGAAAGCATAATTTGAAAAAACATGTAGACTACATCATTTTTGTTAATGTTTATGTGTGCACTCTAAGTGCAAAAAGATAACAATAAATTCTTTGTTTTTAAAATGTTCCATGAAATTGTGAGCCTTAAACATGTTTGTGTTTTATAGTCTTTTTTAAAGATATATTAATAGTTTTATTTTGATATTAAGTTTGTGATGATAAAACTTGAGAAGAGTGGTCATCCTTAAACTTTTAATTCTTTATCTGAAGAAGAAACCTAGTAAGTTTAATTTGAAAAGGGATTTATGTAATTCCTGTGGATGTATAGCTGTAAATACTCACAAATGTTGTGAAGACTCAGCTGAGGGTCTAAACTGGGCAAGACCCAGCACATGGTCCAGAACAGTTGTTCTCAGCCAGGGCTAATTTTGCCTCCCCAGAGAAAATTTGACAATGTCTGGAGGCATTTTTGGTTGTCATACTGGAGGTTGATTGCTACTAGCATAGTGGATAGAGGCCAGGGATGCTGCCACACATTTACACAGGACAGCCCTCATGAACAAAAAAATTATCCTGCCCAAAATCACAACTATGCCAAGGTTGAGAGACCCTGGTTTAGAAGTAGAGTCTGTGGTGATAATTTAAGATGTAATTCCAACAGTCCAAGCAGAGACATTTACCAGAATGCACTTGGTCCAAGAGTAAAGAGTGCTACATAAAGATTGATGTCAGGGCATTGCTGTGGATTTAGTGAGGTATTCTGAAGATAGTGGTCCAGTGACAATCACATTTTAAAAGATTGGATGTAGGTATAGGAAGATGAGTTCTTGAAATGAGGACTTAGTATATGTTGAGTATAACAAAGGAGTTTGCATTGAAGAAAGATCACTTTTTAAACAAAGCAGGTGTTTTGTCCACAGTCCAAATAATGTGGTTTAGTAATAGCACAGGCTATCTCTAATCATTTTCTCTTTTGGTATACTCTTCTGTTGATTCTTACGTAGTTTTTATATGGAGTCAACTTGAAAGTTGTTTAAAGACAATTCGAGGCTTACTGGGGATGTGTGAGGGAGATACTTTGAGGGCATTATTGAAAGGAAATATTTGGGCCGGGCGCGGTGGCTCAAGCCTGTAATCCCAGCACTTTGGGAGGCCGAGACGGGTGGATGACGAGGTCAGGAGATCGAGACCATACTGGCTAACACGGTGAAACCCCGTCTCTACTAAAAAAAATACAAAAAGCTAGTCAGGCGAGGTGGCGGGCACCTGTAGTCCCGGTTACTCGGGAGGCTGAGGCAGGAGAATGGCGTAAACCCGGGAGGCAGAGCTTGAAGTGAGCCGAGATCCGGCCATTGCACTCCAGCCTGGGCGACAGAGCAAGACTCCGTCTCAAAAAAAAAAAGAAAGGAAATATTTGATACTGGGCAGGAAGAATATTGTGACTCCTGTAGATTATTTTAGGAAAGGAGCCTTAAGGTTAAAAAGAGTAGGCTTATTGGTTGGGGTTTGTAGTGGGGGATGATAAAAGCTATAACAATTTCTACTAATAGTGTTGCACTGTAACGATGGAAATAAAAAATCTTTGGGTCCTTAGCAACTGGAGATGGGGTAGTGAATGGCAGAAATACTGTACCATGGTTACATTCACTCATCCATTGAAATGACTTGTACTTTAATACAAATTTGTCCTTGGTGCTTTTAATTTTGTTTTTAATCTCTCTCATATGTGCATTTTTTTGTCCTAAATGAAAAGTAAAATTGCTCCCAAAATTTAATTTGAGTCTCTTTAACAGGTTCTCATTTGCTTGTATTCAGGTATTTTTAGCAGAGTGTCCTTAAAAGAGTTAACATATGTGTTTTCTGAATGTTTTTGTCAAAAAAAAAAATACAATAATAAACCAACTAAATACTAGAAGTTAGATATTTCCTATACTAAAAATCACTGTTAAAATCACTATTGGTCTAAATAGGAAATTAAGATTTTTTGGTTTTAGGTAGACAGAATTCTAGAACTTCAAAAAAATATTTTTCTTTTGGTTTTAGTTTTAATACCACATACTTTTTAAACCTGTTATATCTATAGTTACAGAAACTGGACATGAATTTGCCCTCTGAAAATGAAACTGGGAAAAATCAGCCTGTGGTGGATGAACTCACTCATCTGTAATATCCTGTCCTAAGAAAAGTCTATAAAGTGTTGGTATTTTAAAGACAATTTGGTGATATTCCAGTTCAATTAAGGTGACCAGGATATAGTTAATCTGGAAGAAACCATGGAATAGTAAAAAACAAACAAACAAACAAACAAACAAACAAAAAAAACCTTTCCTAAGTTTTATTTTAGAATAACATTTACAATTTTTTTTGTCAACTCCATACCACTACTATTACTTGCTTTATATTTTTACTAAATTGTCCCACTTGTCAGTTATATCTTAATAATAACTGATATTAAGGGAAATGTGTATTTTTTCTCATACATATTAAAATATATAACTACTCAAATGTTAAAAGTTTGTGGGTAAGACTGTTTTGATGTTGAGCACAGTTATATTTTGGTTTCTCAAATAATGTTTTGCATTAGAAATAAATTAGGCAGCCAGAATGTGAGCTTAAGTCTGTGTGTGTACTGGCAAGCTGACCTTCCCAGATGACACTGCAGGAGAGCTTTTGTTATTTTGCTTTTTATTTCATAATGGATAGACAATCCATAAACATTAACTTAATCTATTCTGTTATGTCAGGTTCTCTTGGGTTTAGTACAAAAAATTATTCCACGTTGTGAGTGCTGAGTTTCTTATTTATTTATTTATTTTTTCTTTGAGTCAGAGTTTTGCTCTGTTGCCCAGGCTGGGGTGCAATGGTATAATCTTGGCTCACTGCACCTTCCACCTCCCGGGTTCAGGTGATTCTCCTGCCTCAGCCTCCTAAGGAGCTGGAGCTAGGATTACAGGCGTGCATTACCACACCCAGCTAACTTTTGTATTTTTAGTAGAGACGAGTTTCACCATATTGGCCAGGCTGGTCTTGAACTCCTGACCTCAAATGATCCCCCCCGCTCCCCATTGGCCTCCCAGCGTGTTGGGATTATAGGTGTGAGCCACTGTGCCCGGCCTGTGAGTGCTGGGTTTCTGATTAAAATAATTGTTCAGCTTCTCTGGTCCAGACTACATGTGTTAAAATCCAAGCTCCACTTTTCAGTTGTTGGTTCTGAGCAACTTAATTTACCTCTGTGTGCCTCAATTTTCTTGTACATAAAATGACAATAATAGTAACTGATTTCATAGGATTGTTAGGAGCATTAAATCAGTAAACACTATTATTTCAGTAAATATTTCAAGTAAATAATACCTGAAAATAGTTTATGTACCACAAAAGGAATATCTAATTTCAATAACGAAGAAAACCTTAATTTACTTTGATTATTATTTATTTAAAGTTAGAGTCATTATTGGTTAACACTGGGCTGGTTAAGGCCATCAGCTTTAAGATTGCTTGATTAGTGGAGCAATGGCATATTTAGCACAGTCCTTATTGCAGGAAGATCAGACTAGCAAATGATTAATTTTCTTGGGGATTTGTTGATGTTGATGGTTCTATAAAGCCTTTTAAAATATGTTTCCAACTTTGAAGTGTTTATTTTCTAGTATGACAATTTTATTAAAACGTAAGTGAAAATCTAGTTTCATTCATTTATATGTATATATATTTTTTCTTCTAATGAATCCTTTCAGGTTTGTGACTGGTTGTATCCTCTAGTTCCTGATAGATCTCCGGTTCTGAAGTGTACTGCAGGAGCCTACATGTTTCCTGATACAATGCTGCAAGCAGCAGGATGCTTTGTGGGGGTCGTCCTGTCCTCTGAGTTACCAGAGGATGATAGAGAGCTCTTTGAGGATCTATTAAGGCAAATGTCTGACCTTCGGCTCCAGGTAACTTGTGTGATCATCTTTAGGGTGAAAAAAATCTACTTTAACATAAGCTCTTCAGCTTTTAGAGAAATTGTAATAACCTCTACTGTGATCAAGGTTAGGAGACTAACAGTTTATCATTTGTTTGTGTGTTCACAGCTACATGCTTGGAATTTGCTGTAATAGTGGTTAAGATTGTCAGCTCTAGAGTTGAATTGCCTGTATATGAATTCAAGCTCTTCCACTTAATAACCGTTTAGCTCAGCTGGTACTGATCTTCTCTATACTTTAATTTACTTATAAAATGGGGATAATAACAGTGTCCACCTCATTGGGCTGTGGTGAAAATTAAAAATTAATACATTAAACACTTACATCAGAACAAGTAGTAATGCTCTGTGAATGTTAGCTATTTTTTCACCACTGTTTTACTGCTCAGCTGGTAAAGTATACTAACGGGTCTAAATGGTGACATGAAGATAATTTTACCTTTAGTAGATAGGTTATGTTGGACATTTTAAGGGGTATGGTTGGCATTCTGAGGAAGAAACAGGCTTTGGTTGAGATAATTTTCTTTGTTCTTGTGGTAAGTGAAGGCCAAATAAAAAAATAAAAAGAAAATATGATTTAAAATATGATCATCCTGGAACTTTCCTTATTTGGCATGTTTCCTCTGCCCACATGCGTACCTGTGGAAACAGAGTATTTCTGTTTAACGGGGAACTTGAATAGAGGATTATGGAGAGACTTTCTTTATATATTGTTGTAGCAAGAGGGAAAAAGTATTTTTGATTATGAATATTGACAGTCATCTGGGGTGGACTGAGGTGGGCATTATGATGGTATAATCTTTTATTCTCTCCTTCAGTCAGCAGATATTTGGAATTCATTATTTAACCAGTTACTGTGTTAAGTGGTGGGATGGGCAATTATGAGAACAGGAGACTGCAAAGGGGTGTGTGTGTGTGTGTGTGTCAAAATATAAAATCAGCCCCTGTTGACCTGAGAATGACCTACCTGGTGGTCAGCAAACCAATACTTTAGCATAGCAGCAATTATTTAACAAAATACGTGATCAGCATACAGAAGTGTGTAGCCTCATTGTACTTGTGAAGAGGAATTCACAAAGGCAGGAGTATGGTCAAATGAAGGAGTTCATCTTCACTTCACTGTTTACTGACTGAGTGAAATGATGCTCTTAAGTATTCACAGACCTAATGTGGAACTATTTCTCCCTTCACCCCTACATTAACTGGACCTGTATTACTGGACTTTAGGAAAAAAACTAAGCAGACTTTTAGATTGTATGTTTATTTTATCTCTTCAATTTTATTTTTCGGTTGTATGTTATTTTTAGCTTGCTTTACTGTCCCAGAACTTCAACTGTAAACATAAGCTAGTTACTAGCTATAATTTTGACTGGTTTTTACTCTTAAGCATTCATTCAGCAAAGTGTATACTGTGCAGACAATTAATACACCTTCCAATAATGCGTAATGAAGTGGACATGAGTTTTGTTAATTGCCTTTAAATTCATTTTGTCTTGTATATTGTATATGTTACCTAAAATTTATTCATTAATTAAATTTAAATGTAGCTGCATCTGATTCAAAGATAACTTATACCAACAACTGCTATAAGTTGTCTTTTATACTTTGTCTTTTGAAACTTACTTAAGCATATGCTATGAACCAAAGATCTCAGAGGTTTGGGGTTTGGTGATAAGACAAAAGAGAAGCATAGAGAAAAAAGCAAAAGCAGTTGTTACTTATAGACTGCCAAACTGACATTCAAACAAGTATGTCACTTGGGCATGGTGTAATATAGGTGGCAGAAAGTCATCTAAGAAAAATTCTGATTAGGGCTAGGCTTAAACCCTTATTCTGTAGGCCAACTGGAACAGAGCAGAAGAAGAAAATGAATTCCAAATCCCTGGAAGAACTAGACCCTCCTCTGACCAACTAAAAGAAGCCTCGGGCACTGATGTGAAACAGTTGGACCAAGGCAATAAGGATGTACGTCATAAAGGAAAACGTGGAAAAAGGGTAAATAAAAGAATAATAAGTGTGTGTGTTGTTTTCTAATGGTACCTTTCTCCAGTTTCATATATTTATATGATCGTAGTCCCATATACTAAAGCAAAGCAACTTGTGCATAGTCAACAAAGTGATCACCGGCAAAAACAATTAGAATCAGTTGTAATATTTCCCTTTTAAAGTGTGTGTTACTTAAACTATTTTTTTAAAAGATACTCTGTGTTTGGGGGATAGATTTTTTTTCCCAACTGTTTGAGAGATTTTATTTTTTTTGAGACAGGATCCTGCTTTGTCACCCAGGCTGGAGTGCAGTGGTGCAAACATGGCTCACTGCAGCCTTGACCTCCCGGACTCATGTGATCCTCCTGCCTCAGCCTCCACAATTAGCCAGCATTACAGACATGAGCCACCACACCTGACCAAAATATGTTTATATTTGAATTAATGATGCACATACTTTCTTATTTGTTTTGTGTTATTCTCTGCCTTCCTATATTCACCAAGAGCTTGGGGGCTACATATGCTACTGTCTCTTTTTTTCTTACACTCTGCCATTTTTATTCAGTTTCCTGTTATGGATGGGCAACAGGACAGAGATTTGATTTTTAAAAATATATTGAGTGGTTTCTTCTTTCATTTCATAGGCTCTGAGTATGTAATATATTTTAACTGGTAAATTTGGATTAGAGTTCAGGAAATACTTATTGAGTGCTAGAATGTTAGGCATACATAGTGGAAAAGGTTTAAATTTCTTGCCTCAATGAATTTACTGTCTAATGGAAAGGACAGATTAGCAAAGAGATCATTTCTATCCAGTGTGGCTATTAGATAGAAGATGCAGCCTAGCCTAACAGATAAGTGTGGGTGGATGAGTGGTATGGGAAGCAGTGAGGAGCCCCGTCCTACAGGACATTATGACCAAGATGAGTCTTGAAGGATAAAGAAGAGTTGGTCATATGAATAGCAAATTTAAGGGGATTCTCGGCAGAAGTGGTAATATAAGCAAGTATATGAATAAAACAGCATTGTCTTGAGTATCATATTACAGGCAGTTTAGTATTGTTCATTGCTGTATTCCACATGGTAAATGCTCAATAATTATCTTTGGAATTGATGAATATCACGTGAATATTCTACATTTATTTGCAAAGTGTCACTGTGGTTTATGTTGAACATCTTAGACCAGCTATATGAGGATATTGGGAGTCCAAAATGGTTCCAAGAAATATATTTTACTTAAAAACGTTGTTTTAATCACAAGAAATGAAAGTTAAAGGGTACAAAAGAGTATATGGTGAAAAATAAGTCTGGGCCCTATTCCTGTCCACCAGCCACCTAGCTCCTCTGTCCAGACACATAATCTTCCCTCCTCTCCCCCATCCCCCACAGATAGAATCTCACTCTGTCACCTAGGCTGAAGTGCAGTGGTGTGATCTCAGCTCACTGCAACCTCCGCCTCCAAGGTTCAAGCAATTCTTGTGTCTCAACCTCCCGAGTCGCTGGGATTACAGGTGCCTGCAGCCACGCCCGGTTAATTTTTGTATTTTTAGTAGAGACGGGGTTTCAATTTTACCATGTTGGCTAGGCTAGTCTTGAACTCCTGACCTCAGGTGATCCACCCACGTCAGCCTCGCAGTGTGCTGGGATTGCAGGTGTGAGCCAGCATGCCTGGCCTCAGACACATAATTATTAATTTCTATTGTCCTTCTAAATATATTTTATGCATAAATACACACACACGGACATATTTAATATTTAACATAAAAGATGGCATATAAAACATAATGTTTTGCTCCTTGCTTTTTTACTTAACAGTGTATTTGGAAATTCTTCCACATCATTTAGAAATTCATGTTTTAAAATTTAATTTCTTGTTCTAAAAAAATCAAATGATATTAAAAAGTATATGCAGTGAAAAGCTTTAGATTTTTACTTATGGGTGACTTTTATCCCATGTAGAAGTTGTTTTGTTTAATGTTGTTTTTATATTTTATGTGACATTCTTTGTATTACTGGCCACTTTGATTTTCAGGTTATTTTATTATATTAATATTATGAGGTCTGAGTTAGCCTGCGTCTTATTTCTTAGAACGAGTTCATTTAGCTTTGAGAGTTTGGGTGTTGGCCCAGGCTCTCATAACAGCTGTTCAGTTAGCAAAGTACAGATAGTTCTGTGTTCTCCATTTCCTCTTAAATGGAATAGCAGATTATTCTGTGTTTATATATTCCTTCTTGTTTCAAATCAGACATTTGTTTGCTCTGTCAAAACCAGTTTATGAATTCATCTTTGCTTACTGATTGAGTCATTTAACAAAAATCTTTTAATCTTACTGAGTACCATGTGCACACTAATATCTAGGGGTGGTATCTGTTTGAAGGAAATCAGTCTAGTCCAGAAAAAAAAAGTTAGTCAATATAAATGATTTGATAAATGCCATATTGAACTTGTATTGGTATTTAAATCTTACCAGTCAAGATTTATATGGACCAGAACGGTTTTCAACTTCATGGCAGTTCTGGTATTGTGCTTTATAAGACCATACTGGCAACTAGGTTGGCTGAAGATATTTTTCATTAATTATATCTAGTATTTGTTGGCTTCATATTTGTTATATAATGCTTACAGTTTTCCCCCTCTTAGTTCTAACTCTTCACATTTTGAAACATTTTTACTGTTTAGGCTAAAGATACTTCAAGTGAAGAAGTTAACCTGAGTCACATTGTACCATGTGAGCCAGTTCCAGAAGAAAAATCAAAAGAATTACCTGAATGGAGTGAGAAAGTGGCTCACAACATTTTGTCAGGTATTACAGTAATGTTAATTTTTTTCCCTGTATGACATTAAGCCTTTGGAACCAAATAAAGATAGTGTTTATTAGGGAATACTGAGAAACATAATATTTTGTATTTTGGTTTTAAATGATCAATTTAGAAATAAATGTAGAAGGCACTTGTCTTTTAAAACATCAGATATTGTCATATAAGTATAAATTCTTCCTGGCCTATTATTCTGTTTTATTATTGGGAAAATGGATAGTGAAAAGCTTCAAGAATCTTCAAACTCTTAATAGTTCTGAATCTAAAATTAGTTACCTTTCTTTCCCCTTTGGAAGCTCCCTCTTAACCTCTCCCAACCCCTATCCCTCAGCTGTGGTCTGAATGTGTCCCTTCAAAATTCATATATTGAAATCCCAACCCCTGAGGTGATGGTTTTAGGAAGTGGGGCCTTTGGGAAGTGATTAGGTCATGAGAGAGGAGCCCTCATCAATGGGATTAGTCCCTTATGAAAGAGATCCCAAAAAGCTGCCTTGTCCCTTTCACTATGTGAGGAAGCAGTAAGAAGGTGTAATTCTATGAACCAGGAAGTGGGCCCCTCCCCAGGGACCAAATCTACCAGCACCTTAGTCTTGTACTTCCCAGCCTCCAGAATTGTGAGAAATAAATTTTTGTTGTTAATAAGCTACTAGTTGATGATATTTTGTTATGGCATCACAAATGGACTCAGATACCCACCCAAAAAATGAGAACATGTTCATTCATCTTTGGAAGCAAAGCAGCACTAACTACACAGCCATGCGGACATGAGAACATCTGAGGGTTATAGCCAAGCTCTTTGAGAAGTGGTCTCTGCTGTTTAATTATGGTTATAAAGGGCTTCAGATCAATTATTCTGAAACCAGAATGATCATTAGTGGCATGTCTTTCTACTTTAATTGGTTAACATTTCACGTAGCTTTTTAGCTGTAGTAACTCTCTGATTTATACCTTTTATTTTGTTTTTTAAAAAATATTGCCAATCACCATTCAGTATGTCAAATTCATAACCCCATTAAATGGGTCTTGACTCTTTTAAACGACTGTCAATTCAGATTTCCGTGTCCACTAAAATCCATTTTAGAAGATGTCTAAAGCAGAGGAAATCTTCAACATAAAAAACCAACAAGCTAAAATAATTAGCTAGCTAGGAACTAAAATACTTTTCCTAGTGCCAAAGAACTGTGCTTGAGACAAGAAGAAAAGATAAAGCCAAATTTTAAAATGTAATTGCAGTCGTTAAAATTGACCCTTGAAAGAGATTCACAAAGAAATTGCAATGAAAAACCTTTTCACTTTTACTGCCCTACCCCCCAACTTTGTAGCCTGCTAAGCATTATTATTAGGAGGCCATTATTCAGAAAACTTGCCTATTACCCCTACACACTAAATTCAAAGTAATTTTACCAAGTTTTTGGAATTTATGCTAGTATAAGTTTGTTCCATTTACTATTGCTATGTAACAAACTGCCCCAAACCCAAAGGCACAAAACAATAAACATTTGTTTCTGTGGAATTCAGTGGGCCAAGTATTTGGAAAGGTCACAGCAGGAGTGGCTTATATCTCTTTTATAGTATCTGAGGACTTCATCTGGGAAGACTGAAAGGCTAGCTAGTGACTTGACAATAAGCTGAAGACTGGAATCATTACTGATACCTCTGGCATCTAGGCTGGGAGAGGTCAAAGTCTAGGACTGCCAAATAGAGTGCCTACACATGGCCTTTTGTGGCTGGACTTCCACCCAGCATGGTGGCCTTAGGCTAGTGTGACTTCTACATAGTGACTTGGGGCTTCAAATGTGAATCATCCAGCAAACAGACAGAAGGTGCCTTACCATTTCTGACATACTCTTGGAAATTTCCAGCATCATTTGGTTAAAAGCAAGCAACAAGCCAGCCCAGATGCAAGGAATGTGACATAGACCCCATTTCCCTCTGGGAAGAATGTCAAGATCTTGTGGAAGGATTAACATTCAGAATAGGAGACACTGTTTGTGGTCATCTTCAGAAATTACCAGCTGCCACTAAATCTCAGGCCTCCTAGGTACTATAGATACCACACCATGGTGCTACCAGAAGCAGTACAGCCAGTTAATCCTGGGAATAGATCTCTTTGGAGATTTCAAAAGAACTTTCAGCAGTGCATAATTTTAAAACAAGCAAAAACTGTGTTTTGGTAACATGCAGAGGCCTTCTTTATTACTTAAGAGCTCAGTTTCTTCATGCCAGTACCTCTTTTCCTTTTTATTCTGTACCTTCGGGGCTGGGATTCTAGTAATGTCCATCATAGTTGGTGACTGTAAACCATTTAACTGCCTATCAGAGTTTGTGTCTCTTTATGAGCTTTTTAATATGTAGAATGAATAGTTCATCAAATGCTTACGGTACAACTAAAACAAAGGGGGCAGAAAATTAATAAAGATTTACTCCTGGAAAAATTATCTGATCTATCAAGAGACTATCGTTGCCTGACTCATTCAGTCTATGTACAAAATGAGTAACCAGGGATATAAGTTGAGCTTATTTATCTTAGCCCATAATTGGTGCTTGTCTGCTGTCAAAGAATAAGTAAAGATCACTAAAAGCTAGTCGGAGGTTTTCCTTATATAAAAGGTGAAAAAAGTAAAACAACCGTGCTTAAAGTTTACCTGTATAGGCTTGAGAAACCTAGACTTAACACTTTAAGAAGGCAGCGGCTGTGCAGTATCAATGGAGCCTAGTAAGCTATTTGGGAGGAGGTAGAGGGTTGCTGATAATAGGCTGATGGAGCTCACCTTTGGAGCAACCTACCTTCAATCATTCTGGAACACTTTAGTGGTTGTGAGGTAGCAAAAGATCATCAAGGGTATTTGAATGTCCCCTCTAACTCTCTGATCTTTCCCAATTTAATTTACAGATGGACTCTGGAATGCTAGGCAAACAGTTCTCATGGAATGAGAGGGAATGATCACTTTCTGCCTTCCTATTCCAGCATATCATCCTAGGGCTGAGAGTGAGCAGAACGGAGGCAACTGTGATGCCTCCCTAAAGTTTCTCCAAGATTATGCTTTTTGCTACTATTTTGTGCTTCTAGGCCCTGGCAAAAACTTTTCCATTTTGGTTAATTCAGTCTGTTAAAGAATAGACAAACAAGTCCTCCTAGCCTTCTGGGACTCCATTGACCTAGTACAGTCTTCCAGCTGTCAGATCCACAAAGACCTTTATTCCAGCATAAATTATATAGAATGAACAAAACATCAAAGAGCAATCATATATTCAATTTATACTTTGATTGGTATAGGATGGTTAAGTGCTAAGACAAATCATTTCTGGGTTTTTAGAGGACTACATCAAACATAAGATACATGTCATGTGATTGAGAATTCAGTAGTAGCCATATGCTAGCCAATTTTCTGCCAGTTTTCCCCTCTCATGGCCAGAGATAAAGAATATCAAAAGCTGAAAATAAAAAGATCAGTGAATCAGTATTTCTTTTTTAAGAAATTTTTTAAGCTCATATTTCTTATGATAAAATTATTAAAACTTACCAGAAAAGTTGGGTTCTATATAATCTTAGGGTTCAGCTAGCTTTTTACCGGGAGAGAAAGCTGTGATTTGGGACTTCTGTGTTTTTGTGTTTTGTTTTGTTTTGTTTTGAGACAGTCTCATTCTGTTACCCAAGCTGGAGTGCAGTGATGCTCTCTTGGCTCACTGCAAACTCCACCTCCAGGGTTCAAGTGATTCTCCTGCCTCAGCTTCCTGAGTAGCTGGGACTACAGGTACACACCACCATGCCCAGCTCATTTTTATATTTTTAGTAGAGACAAGGTTTCGCCATATTGGCCAGGCTGGTCTCAAACTCCTGACCTCAGGTGATCCACCCAATTTGGCCTTCCAAAGTGCTGAGATTATAGGCGTGAGCCACTGCACCTGGCCATGGACTTCTGTTTTTAATAACAACTGTAAATGGTAGCTTTCTTTAGTTCAGTAAAAGTGGACAGTGTCCCACAAGCTGTAGTAGTTAGGTTTGAGTTAGATAATTTTAACATCTGCCAATGTCTCATTTATTCAGCAGACATTCATGGTCTGTCATGTGGCTGCATTAATTCAGTGCATAGGATGCAAACGTGAACAGAATCAATCTATATCTGGCATTGTACATGTCATTTAAAATATCTACATAGCTACCAACGAAATACTGCATTTCCTTATCTTCTGTTGCAGTGTTCACAGTTTTAACATATTTATGTATACTGTATGCTTCCATGGTGATATGTTATTGATTATTTGCATCTAGTATTTCTCGTTATTAGTGCTGTGACTTTTTATCTCATTTCCATTTATTTTTCTTAGTCATCATTTAACTTCATCCCTATTATTTCTTACAGTTTCATTATAGGATTGTAGTATCCTTTGTTTCATTGTCATTTATTTTACGATTTCTCAGTCTTCATGTTCAGCTGGTTTCTTAAAACTTTTCAACCTATAAGTTAATCTAAAAAGATAATTTTTTTCAATGGACATCTTCAAACCTTTTATTGTTTATGGAAGCCTGTTTGCTTGGGTTTGAATCCTGCACTTTCCCAGAAATGGATTGTCAGGTAAGACAGTGGGGGTAGGATTGGAGCTGGAGGTGGAGATGTTGACTAAAACAGGAAGAGAAACATAAAATTTCTAATTATTTATCACATGTCACTTTTCATTGTTAACATTTTAAAATAAACTGTTATGGTTTTCACATGATTGCTGGATGCTTATTCATGGGCTGGAGTAATCATGTAAAACCATACCACAGACGTTGAGAGAATATAATTAAGTACTTCCTATGTTCAACTTTGAAAGCACATTGTTAAGTCTTCGCCAAAAAAGAAATATTTTAAACTGAAAGTCTCTGCAGAGTAGGGTAATACTTCTTCCATCTTAGGGGACACTGTTCTTGTGTAGTTTTTCTTTACCCATCCCTCTCCCACTCCTTCTTTCCCCACATTTCCACTGGCTGAGGACCTTTTGTCCTCACTAGAGAAGGCCCTTCCATCCCTCTGTTCCTCTGGTGAGCAGTTCTGTCATTCAAGCTGCGAGAACATAAGCAAAGCAAAGGGCTAGGACCCACTGTCATGAGAAATGGCTAAATTATCTAGGCCTCTCTCTTCTTTTAGATTTTCTCTTCTCACGCATTTGGGTGTTCTCGTGTTTTTGTTGTTCAGGTATATGTAGGAAGCTAAACAGTACTGAGATCCAAGAGTTTGGGTTTAGGATTCAGGAAGGAACAGGACCCCCTGACTAATGCTTTCAGCCTAAAGAAAGTAAGAGTTCTGCCTTGGTGTTTGAGAGGCAGTTTCTTTGGTTTACATTTTGTGATGTTTCTGTCTTTCTCCCTCAGGATTTCATGGGGGAACGTGGTACCTGGTCTAAGGCAAAAAGAACAAGAATATCTGGGTTCTTTAGCCAAATTCTATGTTAATGGCACCAAAACTAAGAATTAATAGCTAGCAGTAATATAGTGTGATAAGTAACATATAGCGATACCTGCAAGTTGCAGTGGCAGCACAGAGTAACACAGAACTCTGTCACCGAGTGACATATGACCTAAGTATTCAGGAAGAAAACTGTAGGTATAAAGTTAGCTTGAAAGTTTATGACATGGCACATTTAGCTTCTGAATATCAAACTCCTTGTATTTTTTTCTGGTTGATGTTATTTATTAAAGTGTTTAAAAGTATAATTAGCCCTAATATTGTGCAATTTTAAATTTTCTTTTAAAAAGGTGCTTCCTGGGTGAGTTGGGGTTTAATCAAAGGTGCTGAGTTTACTGGCAAAGCAATCCAGAAAGGTGCTTCTAAACTCCGAGAGCGGATTCAACCAGAAGAAAAACCTGTGGAAGTTAGTCCAGCTGTCACCAAGGGACTTTATATAGCGAAGCAAGCTACAGGAGGAGCAGCAAAAGTCAGTCAGTTCCTGGGTAAAGTAATTCTAGATAACCTTACTTCTTTAAAGTTATATTTAAAATAGTATCTTAATCCAGGGTTAATCTGCATGTTCATTTAGATGGTTTAATCTCAAGAATAACGAATTAGGACAAAGCAGTTTCTCTTCGTTATTCATAGTGAGACCTGCAGACCAGCAACATCACATCGGCCTATCTGGAATCCTTAGAAATGCAGAATTTTAGGCACAGACACACCTACTGATTCAGAATCTGCATTTTCACAAGATCCCTAGGTGATTCTTATTTGCACGTTAAAATTTGAGAAACTGGTTAAAGGGTTGTTTTGATGTGTTGACGAGGAGAATGTGTGTATCTTTGAAAAAGAGTTCTGAATGTCAAGTCGTGTATTATTTAACAAGGGGAGTAAGTTCTAAGAAATCTATCATTAGGTGATTTCATCATTGTGTGAACATCATAGCGTGTACTCACACAAACCTAAACATTATTGCCACTCCACACCTAGGCTATATGATATAGTCTATTGTTCCTAAGCTACAAACCTATGCACCATGTGACTGTACTGAATACTATAGGAAATTGTAACACAATGGTATTTGTGTGTTTAAACACATCTAAACATAGAAAAGGTACAGTAGGAGTGCAGTATATAAAAGATAAAAAATGGCATAAAACCTGTAGAGAGCACTTACCAGAAATGTCACTTGCAGGACTGGAAATTGCTCTGAGTGACGCAGTGAGTGAGTGGTGAGTGAATGTGAAGGCCTAGGACATTGCTATACACTATTGCAGACTTTATAACACTGTATACTTGGGCCACACTAAATTTATTTTAAAAACAAAGTAATTGCACTATGATGTTATGGTGGCTGTGATGTTACTAGGCAGTGGGACTTAATCAGCTCCATTATAATCTTATGGGACCCTGAAATGTCTGAAATGACCAAAACATCATTATGCAGCACGACTGAATGTGAATTCTTCAATCCTTCCAAGGGATATGGCACGTTCTTTCAAGGAGAGCCCTTTACTGCTTAGCAGTTGAGGGTCAAGAGGAAGGGATCTGTCGTTTGAGAAAAGCTGACTTAGTGATTCTGGCGCCAGCCTGCCCAAGCAATATACTTGTAACTCCTTGCTTCTAGAGAATCACAGCACTGAAATTTGGTGTTTTGAGATGGGCAGATAGAACCTTAATGGATTACCATTAAATTTAGCAAAATGATCTTTTTTGGTATTTAGTATTTTTTGAATCAGATTTTGGATTGTTTACTTTTATAGAATTAAACATTTTACTGTTATTTCACTGAGATAACTGAGATTTTTATCAATAGAAAAATATGAATACACTAAGCTGGAATAATCTAAAAGTACCAACCAATCTTGCATTGCAACAGTCAGATAGAAAAGGTGACTGGTTTTCTCAAGCAGAAGTGCAAGAACATGTATATCTGAGAGGCAAGGTTATAAACATCAGTAGGCTCTGCAAGCACAGCTTTAAAGCAAACAGAAGCCTTAATTTAAAAAATAGCCAGTCTGTGCTGCATACCTGTAGTCCCAGCTACTCAGGAGGCAGAGGCAGGAGGATCACTTGAGCCCAGGAGTACAGGTCAAGGCCAGCCTGGGTAACATAGTGAGACCTCCTCTCTAAGCTTCATATCCTTAAGTAGAAGTTGTAACATTATATAGTAAAACAATTTTAGAGGCTCATTTAAGAATGTTGCAAGATGAGTGGTAAAAAATCAAGGGAATAATATATATTTCCTAAGTTTTCTTTTTTTTAATGGTCATATTAGTTGATGGAGTTTGCACTGTAGCAAATTGCGTTGGAAAAGAACTAGCTCCACATGTCAAGAAGCATGGAAGCAAACTAGTTCCAGAATCTCTTAAAAAAGACAAAGATGGGAAATCTCCTCTGGATGGTGCCATGGTTGTAGCAGCAAGTAGTGTTCAAGGTAACAAAGGGGCCCAGAATTTTAACTAGGAAGGTCTATTTGCTTTGGACTAGATTTACATACTTTTAAATATTATTTTTACAGGATTTTCAACTGTGTGGCAAGGATTGGAATGTGCAGCTAAATGCATTGTTAACAATGTTTCAGCAGAAACTGTACAAACTGTCAGATATAAGTAAGTTGAATTTTATTTTAATGACCAAATCTCTGTTTTGTTGTTGTTGTTGTTGTTTTTCTGAGAGGGGGTTTCTCTTGTTGCCCAAGCTGGAGGCGCGATCTCAGCTTACTGCAACTTCCACCTCCCAGGTTCAGGCAATTCTGTCTCAGCCTCCCAAGTAGCTGGGATTACAGGCACACACCACCACACCCGGCTAATTTTTTTTTTTTTTTTAGTAGAAATGGGATTTCCCCACATTAGCCAGGCTAGTCTTCAACTCCTGACCTCAGGTGATCTGCCTGCCTCAGCCTCCCAAAGTGCTGGGATTACAGGCATGAGCCACCACACCTGGCCAACTAAATCTCTTGTAGCATTTGCAAAAATCCATGATGGTAAAGATATTTTTAGTAAGTATCTGATAAATAATTTTTTTCACTTACTGCTTTTCTTAAATAGGGAGAATAGTATTTCTAGTATAATAACAGAATTTTTGTCACTTTGCTTTATATTACTAATCGTTACAAACATTTGTTCATCGTTACTGTGAAGAATAAGTTTGATTTTTTTAAAAACCCAGAATTCCTGTATACCTTATTAACTGACTACATGTTTTTGATGGGTGATGTCTGCCTGAATAAACTTGAATTATAATTAAACTCTTATACCTCTTGTTAATATTAGCCCACTCAGTATATAGACTGTTAAAAATTATGTCACATCTTACTTGACTCTGATTACCACTGTACATTTGTATTGGAATGGGTAGATGGTGTGTCTTCAATTTCATATATTAAGAAATGGACAAACAGAAATGAATGATTTGCACAAGCTCACCTGATTGGTGTTATGATTGCTTTCTCATTTGGCCTTACAGTCTGTCTCTGGAGAGTGGCTATAAATTCTAGTCCTGCTGTGTCGTGGCTCAAGAGGAAAAGCTCATGGATGTTTGCAGTGTGCCTTTCACAGGATACTTCTTTATCCTGGCACATCCATGACCACGTATCCCTCTCTCAGGGAACTTCTTTATGGCATATGCCCTTATGACTCTTTTTCTGACCTGTGTCCAGTTTATTCCTCTAAGATAGCCACTCTCTAGGAGACCCTGACTAGGAGGAGAGCAAGGTTTGGGTGTTTGGTCATGTGACACACAGAGAAGGCAGCACAACCAAACACACGAAATGACAGAAGCTTTTTATTACTCACAGACCCTTGAGAGAAGAGGGGTACCCACGAGAGCCAGGAGGAAGTCTGAAGACAGCAGAGTGCTCAACCAGTGGGTGGGGCGGGGGATGGGTGAACAGAGAGCAGCAGCAGCAAGGGAGAGGCGATTTGTGTGACTGCCTTCATGCAAGTCCATGGGTGTTCTTCCTTTGGCTTTCCAGTGGGGCCTGTGGATTGACTAGTTTAAAGAAAACAAGTGTGAACAGGGGAACATTTACACGGCTCTAGTTTTACATGACTCTAATGTTGACCATTGGATTTTCTCGTGGTCAGGAGCTGTGGGGTATGTTGGGTTTTGAGTCAATGAGATGAGAAACAAGTATACTATATTGCAGACAACCACATGGGGAGGGGAAGTTTTAACTAGGCCAAAGGTGATGGGGTACAACTAGGTTTCAAGCAACTTATGTCAGGCCTAAAAATAAATGCCGAAGCCGCAACTATATAACAAATTTATGACAAGTGGTATTGAAGGTGAGAGTTAAAGCAGGGTCTTCTGCTTTTAGCTCCTTATTCTTTCTACCTGACTCTACTTTCTTTATATAATACTAGAAGAATCAAGGTCTAAAAACTAAATCTAGTATGAAGGACCTGAGTTGCTTTCTTAGCCTTGAATTAGTTTGGATCTTACTGTTTAGAAAGAAAAAAGAAGAGCAATATTAACAGTATTCACAACTCTTGGTTATTTATGTTAATTATCCACTTATTGACAGCATTTAGTTGAGTTCATACTTTTGTATCAGGCACTGTGTTCATTGCTTTTCCTATGTATTGATTAATTTTCAACACTTACCTCCATTTTGCAGATGAGGAAACCAAAATGTAAAGTTAAATACCATGTTAAAGATTTCTCTCCTAGTGAGTAGTAGAGCTGGGACATAAACCAAGTGTTTCTGTCATCAGAACCTGTGCTCTACAGTGCTAATTTAATTTCCATCCTTAATTGGTTTGATCTGCTCTGTCTGGGGCATGTATACATTTGTTTGTTTTAAGTTAGGAAATAGGAATTGCTTTATGTTTACTTTTTTTTATAATTTCAACTATTATTATAGATTAAAGGGTACACATGCAGGCTTGTTACATAGGTTTGTTGTATGATGCTGAGGTTTGGGGTACAAATGATCCCTTCACCCAGGTAGTAAGCATAGTACCCAATAGATGGTCTTTTAGCTCACACTCCTCTCCCTCCCCCGCCTAGTAGTCCCCAGTGTCTGTTGTTGTCATCTTTATGTCCATGAGTACCCAGTGTTTATTTCCCATTTATAAGTGAGAACGTGTGGTTTTCTGTTCCTGCATTAATTCATTTAGAATAATGGCCTCCAGCTGCATGCATGTTGCTGCAAAGGATATGATTTCATTCTTTTTTAGGGCTGTGTAGTATTCCAGGGTGTATATGTACCATGTTTTCTTTATGCAGTCCACCGTTGATGGGCACCTAGGTTGATTCCATGTCTTTGCTGTTGTGAATAGTGCTGCAGTGAACATGTAAGTGCATGTGTCTTTTTGATAGAACAATTTATTTTCTTTTGGGTATCAAATGGTAATTCCATTTTAAGTGTTTTGAGAAATCTCCCAAAAGTGGCTGAACTACTTTACATTCTGGGGGATACATATCTTTGAATCAAATCAAAGCAATATGGCATATCATTTTGGAGTGTCAGTGTTTTTTTTTTTTTTTTTTTTTTGGAGACGGAGTCTTGCTGTGTCACCCAGGCTGGAGTGCAGTGGCGTGATCTTGGCTCACTGCAAGCTCCACCTCCCGGGTTCCTGCCATTCTCCTGCCTCAGCCTCCCGAGTAGCTGGGACTACAGGTGCCCGCCACCACGCCCGGCTAATTTTTTGTATTTTTAGTAGAGACAGAGTTTCACTGTGTTAGCCAGGATGGTCTCTATCTCCTGATTTTGTGACCGCTCACCTCAGCCTCCCAAAGTGCTGGGATTACAGGCGTGAGCCACCGTGCCTGGCCAGAGTGTCAGTTTTACCAAAAGAGTTGAGAGATAAAACATATAATAGATCTCAAATTCTTCTGATAGAAATATAAAACTCAAGTCTTCCAACTCACTTCTTGTCACCTGTGGCACTGAACTCTAATATTCAGTCATTGTTTTATGACCCTGAGGTTACTTTGGATCAGTCATAATTAGAAACATAGTTATTTATTTGTAGCAAGAACAGGTGAAATTCAGAAATGCCTTTTAGGCCAACAGTGAATTATTTTTAGATTATCATATTAGAAAATAGGAAGTGCTTTGTTGGGTTTGTTTCATGGCCTACTCTAATGACAAAAAAAATTCTTACCTAACTACAATTAACTTAATAAAAGTTTGAGATTCACATAACTAGGAAATACTGGATTTTAATGTAGATTTTGCACTTCTGGTCCTTAATGAGAACTTAATATATTGAATAGCATATTTTTCACAGTGATTCTCAGCTCTTTTATTTCTATTATTGTATTATTGCTATTCTTTTTATCCTTTTTTCCAAAGATTCATGGAATTTAAATAAAAAGCAGATAAGTGAGAATTTAGTTAAGTAGCTTTGTATTTCTAACTATGAGGATGATTCAGTCTTAGCAGTAATTTAGTTTCTGCTATAGAAATTTAGAAAGAGGGGAGAGGCAGTAGGGAATAAAGATTTTATCTAAGTAATACTGTTTCTCACCTTTGGAGCTAATCTGGCCCAAAGTAGAAAACGTCTTTTAAGAGAAGAAACTCAAAGTATTGAACCAGTAATAACTTAGTGATAGAACTGAAGAAATTGAAACTCTTGTTGTACCTTTATTTAATTTTGTTCTTATTTGTTTACATACACTTAGGTTTGTTTACACTGTCCTGTATTTACATTTACTATCAAAAAGTATTTCATAGAATGACCATTTGTGGAGTACTCGAATCAAATGGATGGTAGTATAATAAGGAAAATTTGTGTTCTTAATTGCCTATGATAAGCGATTGCTCTCCAAAGTAGTTATTTTAAATGTCCCTTAATTTTATGCTTGAGAGAAAACCAAATGTATTATATAAACTTCCTTATCTGATTTCCGGTGGATAAGCCAGTACAGAGGATTAAATAACTATACTCTTAAAATTTTTAGGTAAATGCATAGAAACTATTCATTAAGATTCAGTTTGTCAGTTAAATTAATACTTTTGTCTTATATTTGGGGATGTGAAGACATACAGGAATAATGAAAAACAGTAACTTTAAACCTGCTACACTTAATTGCGGTATAGTACCTATTCAATAATTCATCTCTCTTCTACATATGAAGCTTAAGTTTCACCTTTAAGCTTCTTTTATTCCACTTTGAAGTGTTTAAAGAATAATAATATAGCTTTGATAGATCTATTTTTATTTTCCTCTAGCAATATTTTCTTTGAATGTATATTTGTGGAACATAAGCTTGATAATAGACTTTTTTTCCTGTGGAAAATTTACTGTTTTATGGGTTTTGGTACTATGCTATAATTAAGTGTAGCTGGTTTATTGGTTTGTTTAGTGAAATTTAATTAAAATTCCCCCTAAATTTGCACTGGATGAAGAGGTAACTTCAATGACAGGTGTCATATTACCCAAAACCAGTTCTGTATAACTGAACACACTGGAGAAATTTCAGAAAAATCTGGTTCAGTTGTAGTTTTGAATCTCATTGACTTATTTAGGGCCTACTTTGTATTCATTTTTTATTATTTTTCAATTGGTAGTGTTAGTATATAAAATCCAACTTAATGAGGTCTAATTAAAGTAAATTTGTTTAAAAATAAGAGATCAAAAATAAATTGAACTTTCTGCCAGACATATGCTTTTATAGGAGTTTATAGCAGTATAGTTTGAATCTGAAGAAAAGGACTAAACAGTTATTTATGAAGAGAAGAATAGATTCCTGTTAGGAAAACTAGTTCTAAGGCATATTGGAAAGCAGGAGTGATAGTTGAGGGTATATTAAAAAATAAATACAACTGATGAAAAGCCATTTTATAGGATACTTAAAAATAATATGTTTAGTATTTTAGAATTTTAAAACCGCTTTCACACATATACATCATTTTTTTCAAATAAAGAAGAGAAAGTTGACAATATGCAAAGAGGTAGAAACTTGACCAACGTCATGTGGCTAGTTACTGGCATAGTTGACATTAGAATCTAGTTTTCTGAATGTTCTGTAAGCCCTCAGGGAAACTGGCCCCACCAAGAGTTATGGTCCCTGTTTGTCAGTGCAGAAACTGCTGATACCTTTTTCTTTTTGTGTAGACACAGCCATTACCACCTGACAGTAGTATTTGTGACTGGGGCTTGGTTAACAATGAGAAGGCACCATCAGCAATGGTGCATCTTCTGCACCATCAGCAAATCCTGTGGAATGCTGAGGGGTTGCATAACAGGGACTAGCCGAAGCAGTTGTAGGAAGCTTTTCTGTCTGTTGACTGGTGAGAAGGGCCCCGATTAAGAGTAGTACAGACTTGGAAGGTTTGACAGACTAGGCTCTGCTGTGTGCTAGCTCTAATATAATTACTAACATTAGGCAAAGGACAGACTAGAATCATCATTCAGAGGCACTGTAAGGTTATTTCACACTGGGGTTAAAAAAGCCAAGTACAAACAAGCCGGTGGGATCACAAACCACTATTCTAGGCCAGGCTATTTAGTAATAGAGGACTTGTTAATTCAAAAGACAGATCTAGTGTTATATAAGATGTCCAGCTATAGGTCATAAAGCACCTAGGAAACTTCACTGTGTCCTGGAGAAAATGTAAACTTTTGCCTTTTTGTTGTTGTTTGTTTAAACAATCCTCTATTTGGGGAAAGCTGTGGACAAGAAAAGCTTTAAAAGCCTGTTACCAAAATGGGGTAAAGAGTAAAACAGTTAAACACTAGGGAAATGTGTTTTGGTATGCTTGTATAGGACCTCAAATTGTATTTTATCATAGAAATAGCATTAAATGCAGATATTATTATTGTCAATAATAACAGCTTTTGTATATGCTTTGTAATTTCCCAGGCACTTGCTATGCATTTGATGCTCAAGAAACTCTGAGGCAGATAGGGCAGGAATTACTGATTTCATTCATTTAGTGAATATTCAGTGAGTATCAGGCACTATTCTCAATGTTTAGGATATGTTAAAGGACAAAGCTAAGAATCTCCTCTCCAATAGGGTTTATGTTTTAGTGAGACAAGCAAGACATGAACAGTGATAATGAGTAAGTTCTATAGTAGGTAGAAAGTGGTAAGTTACGGGAGAAGAAAAAGTAGTTTAAAGGGGAATCAGTTGTCAAGAGGTGGAGGTGGACATGTGGGAAAAGGCAATTTAAACAGATTAGATAATGAGAAGATTATAGTTGAGCCAACTTGTAGAAGGTGGGGCAGAGAACTGTGGGAAGTCCAAGCAGAGAGCAGCCAGTAAAAAGGTCCTAAGGCCTTTGAGTGCTTGGTGGGCTCAAGGAACAGCAAGGAGGACAGTGAGTGTGCAGTAGGGTGGGATGCAGGGGAGAATGCCATAGAACCTCTGTTTAAAGACAAACTCAAATTCCCATAATTAAAAGACGTAGCCAAAGTCTGGTTAGGGTGGAACTTGAAACCACTTATATGACTCTAGATTAGTTGCTTCTGTGAATATTTTCCCTCATATTTCCAGAAAGGAAGGATTAAAAAAAAAATGACTGATTAATGACCTATAGTATAATTTACACTTTATTTTTACTTGAGGGTCTTTATTACATCATTCTCAGCTAGTCTGAGTTTATTTTCACACACTGTTTTTACTAAAGGAGAAAATACAGCTTTGTCACAGTGTGATTTCATTCTCTACTGTGTTTTAAGTTGTTAATTAAATTGAAACCTAAGCTTTAATTTTGCTTTCAGGGGTAACACACAGTAATCATTTGACTTATTTAATACTAATTCAGAAGACTTTATTTTATATTTATCATGTCATTGTATGTCCTCTAATCTTTCTTTTAAAGATACGGGTATAATGCAGGAGAAGCTACCCACAATGCGGTGGATTCTGCGGTCAATGTTGGCGTAACTGCCTACAATATTAACAACATTGGTATCAAAGCAATGGTGAAGAAAACTGCAACACAAACAGGACACTCTCTCCTTGAGGACTATCAGATAGCTGATAATTCTCAGAGGGAAAATCAAGAAGGAGCAGCAAATGTCAACGTGAGAGGGGAGAAGGATGAGCAGACGAAGGAAGTAAAGGAGGCAAAGAAGAAAGATAAATGATGGAGTGCTGGGAATCACCTATACCAAAGCCTTATGAAATGGATGAAATTTTGTTATTTAAGCAAATGTGGAATTCCTCACAGATTAACCAGTATTTTTTAAATGTATTCATTCCTACAAATTAACTTTCATAAATTTTATGGCATGTCTTCTATTTAAAAGGAAAAGAATAAGTATTCTTGCTTCTGGCCTTAGAAATGTGAAGTAATATTCTCAAGTTTATTTTTTCCAAGTGTAGCTGAAATATTTTCGCAGGTAAAATAAAGCTAATAATACATGTGCTGTTTAGACCTTATTAAACCTAATGTTGAACTATTTTTATATCTGCTATATTTCAGAAAGCAAAATAGGAAACTATATATTTGCTTAAAAATTGGCATTTAGTAACCTTAATTCTTTTTATAGAAGGAATGACTTAAAGTATTGTCTACTCTTTTTGCACTAAGTGTGGATTTTTTTAGATTCTTCTCAAAATTTTCAGTGTGTAAGCTAAGCAAAACCTAATCCTAAACTAAGAATTCTCAAAAAGGCTTGTTCAAAACGGAAAGACTGATGAAAAGTAAAATGGACTACTTTTGTAACTTACCTGTTTGTTAGGAAATGGAATGGTCTTTTTGATTTAAAATGAATAAAAATAGATTATTACGTCTTTTGTATTGAGACCGATTGTTCTCTTATGAGCCTAAGACATTTGGGAACATGATTGTTTTGTATTAAAATTCAAAGTGATTATTATCAGCTTAATTGGATTAAAAAAGTACTTCAAGAAATTATTTTATCATATCTGCTTCTGTTTTTCCAAAAGGTTAAAACTTGTAAAATATATATATAAACAGAATTGAGTTTACTAATGGTAGACATTTTTATTCTGGGATTCGGTCATAAAAGACAAGTTATTAAAAAGGAAAGGTTCTGTTCATCATCAAGGTGAAGAATATGAAAACCTTAGGCGGAATCCCTGGTGGATGGGCATTATGGTTTCCACTTTGGCAGGAGGCAGACTATTCACAGACCTGTTTACTTACATGGGCTAAAAAACTATGTAACCAAATACCTAATGGTATTTTATTTTTGTTTACTGAATTTAAGAGATTGGTGTTAGTTTTCATAGCCGTAGTCCATTCTAATAATTTCTGATCTTCTAGTGGCTACTTAGACGTTATTTGAAGCTGTCTGAAGAATGCACTTTATGAATTAAAAAACTCTGAATTGCCTGACCTCATTGTCACATGGGCTTATATTTTGGGAACACATGGAACAGATGTAGGCTTTTCCTAAGACCAAGGATAATGTACTAGTTGATAAAAACGAAATAAAAGTGAATTGGTAAATAGCTTACAGTCTATGCTTTAAGTTTAAGAAATAGAATGGCACTTCATATATTCTCATTTGTGGGAGCTAAAAATTACACTAATCGAACTTATGGAGATAGAGAGTAGAATGATGGTTACCAGAGGCTGGGAGGCATTGAAGGGATAGGGAGGGAAGTGAGGTTGGTTAATGGGTATGAAAATACAGTTAGTTAGAACGAATTAGTTCTAGTGTTTGATAGCCTAACAGGGTGACTACAGTCAGCAATAACTGTTTATACATTTAAAAATAAAAGAGTGTAATGGGGATGTTTGTAACACAAATGAATGCTTGAAGCAGTAGATACACCCTGATGTAATTATTATGAATCATATACCTCTATCAAAATATCTCATGTATCCCATACATATATACACCTACCACGTACCCAAAAAAATTAAAAATTAAAAAAAATTTAAAAAGAAATGGAATGGCAAATAATGGAATGTAAACTTTAAAAAGTTAGCTTTGACCAGAGGTCAGCAAATATCCTCCATGGGCTAAATCCAGATGGCCACCTGTTTTCAAGCCTAACTTATTCACACTCTCTGGCCCTTTGCAGAAAAAGTGTGCTGTCTTAGACTCTAGAAAATGGACTTTTCCCACCATTCATTGAATCATTAGGAGATAGGCATCTTCTAAAGTTTTTTTATATTTTGTAATAATTGATACATAGATAAAATTGTATATTACATGTAAGGTATGATGAATAACAGAATTAATACTTAAAAACTCATCACACCTAACTAAAGACACGGAAGGCTGCCAATTACGTATATGTGTGTTCTTCCTATTTTCTTACCTCTTTCCCCACGTCATTTTTTATTGTTCCTTGCCCTTTTTTAATCACACATGTATATTCTCCAAACATACTGTTTCATTTTTTGAAGCTTTCTACATATAGTGTCTGAATGTGAAGTCTTACTCAACTTGCTTTTTTGAGTTTATGTTTAAAATTAATTCTTGTGCTTATATGCATGGATGGTTTAGTTGCTCTGTAGTATTCTGTTTGAGTATACCACATCAAGTGTTCATTTTCCTATCAGTTGACATTTGTTTTTAGTTTTTGTTGGTAGAAACGGTACACTCAAAAAATACTTGACTGTCCCCTGGTACACATATGCAAGAGACTGTATACATAAGAGTGGAGTTGTTGGCTTGTCAATTTTGCAAAATAATGCCAGGTATTTTCCAAAATGATGATATTCTCTTGAGTAGTACTTCCCTTTGCAATGTTTTTTATTGTTAATGTAGTATATATTAAAAAGTATCTCATAATTTTAACTTGTGTTTTCCTGACCTCCTTTCCTGACCTTAGATCAGGAATTTTTCATGTTCATTTGCCATTCATTTCCCTCTACTGTAAAATTTGCCGGTTGTCACTGTTGACAATTTTGCTTTTCCCGTTTAGGTGTGTACTGAGAATTGTGTGTATGTGTGCAACATGTAAGGTATCTAATTCCTCCCCTCCTCCCCCGCCCCGTGGATAATCAGTTATTTAACCCCCGTCTATTGAATAGTTCTTTTCTTCAGTGATTTCCCACAGGTCTTTCTCTATATATCAAGTATGAATGTTTCTGGGCTCAGAGACGTTTGTTCCATCTGTCATTTCTTTTTTTTCCTGGGCCAGTCCCACACTGTCATCATTATAAATTAGTAAGTCCTACTGATTGTTAGGGCAAGAGGCTCAATTCCCTAGACCACATTCTTTAAGGGTATTTTGGCTGATAGTTCCATCAGGAGTTTAAAATCTTCCCACAAAGAAATATCAGCCCCAGATGGACTTACAGTGAGTTCTAACATACCTTAAGAAAACAATGTTACATTGGGTACAGAGGCGCACACCTGTAATCCCAACGGCGGCTGAGGCTGGGTGGATCTCTCGAGTCCAGGAGTTCGAGACGAGCCTGGGCAACATAACGAGACCAGAGATATTGTTGGACATTGTGAATTTTACCTTATTGGGTACTGGATGTTTTGTGTTCCTATAAATATTCTTGAACTTTGTCTTGGGAGGGGATTAAGTTACTTAGAACCAGTTGGATACTTTCGGATCTTTCTTTTAAACTTGTTAGGGCTAGTGTTTTTTCCCACTCCTAAAGCAAAATCCTCTGTGTACCTGATGCCCTGTGAATTCAGAGGTTTTCCATTCTGGTGAGTGATAGGTATTATTCCTACCTCCGTAAACTGTAAGGATTTCCCCACTAATCCTTTGTGATGGTTCTTTCCCCAGCCTGAGTACTTGCCCCACCATGTGTGCATTCATCAGGACTCTGCTGCAGACTGTACCCTGCCGCAGGCCAGGTCTCAACACAGGCCTCCATGACAACTGTTGCAGTACTGAGGGAGTGGCTAAGTTAAAATGCTAAAGATAAAAAAGCCAAGGCCCTTATACAAAGGCTGGAATGTAACAAAAGCCCACCAAGAATTTTGCCCAGGCCTTTACTGGGCCTTAAAGCATGACAAAAAAACGAAGGAATTCTTAGCTGGACCCATTTAGGATTAAACAAGTTTATTGAGGGTCTGAAGGAATCACTAAACCTCCCTGATTTAGCGGGAGACAAGGGTAATCACCCTAGCACCTGGACCCATTTAGATTAAGTGAATTTACTGAGGCTGCAGAGGAAGGTCTTCAGGACTCAAGACCTTAGTTGTAGATTATAAGAAGTTAACCACTTATGTCTTTAGATGAATGCACGCTTACACATAGACATATAACTTAGAAGGTATTATAAGCTCTGGAAAATTTGTAATTTTGAGTTGGTCTGGTGATAATTTACAGGCCTTCTCCCTGTAACTGGTTCCAGAAATAAGAACTCTTCCTCCCCGATTCATCTACATCTTGTTACTGGGTCACAAGAAATAGCAGCCCGACCCTCAGTTTGGGAACACGGTGCGCAGCTCTTCCCTCCAATATCTGCCCTGCGAAGTCTAGCTGCCTTGTTCTCCCTAGACTCAGAGAAACTCCGTTTCCTCAACTTAGGGCAACCACCAGCCTCTGCCTGTTTTATCCCTTTCTGCTTTGTACCCTGGCAGGCCCAGGCCAATTGGGGAGCTTGCCTCATTTGTGTCTCATCAAGAGATCATTGTCCCTTATTGCCTGATGTTCAATGTCTTGAAAACCATTGTTTCTTTTTTTGTTCCTCTTAGTTTTCAGTTGTTTCAGGCAGGAAGTAAATTCAGTTGCTTTATTTCTGCCAGAAACACAAATCTGTGGTTTCTGTAGTTGTTGACAAACCTGTTTTCTGCTTGCCTTTGCTCTTAATTTCCCACAGTGAGATTCTGCTAACAGATCTTTTTAAGAAATCCTCGGCCGGGTGCAGTGGCTCACGCCTGTAATCCCAGCACCTTGGGAGGCAGAAGCGGGTGGATCATGAGGTCAGGAGTTCAAGACCAGCCTGCGCAATATGGTGAAACCCGTCTCTACTAAAAAATACACAAAAAAATTTAGCTGGGCATGGTGGTGCGTGCCTGTAGTCCCAGCTACTTTGGGAGGCTGAGGCACGAGAATCGCTTTAACACGGGAGGTGGAAGTTGCAGTAAGCTGAGATTGTGCCATTGCACTCCAGCCTGGGAGACAGAGTGAGACTCCATCTCAAAAAAGAAATCCTCTGTACATTTGGATTTGTCAACAGATAATCTAGTCCTTTTCACTTCATTCTATTCTGTTTACTTGGTTGTGAATTGCCCTTTCAGACTTACAGCTAGACAAAATTTTGATAAGCATACCTCCTATATTAGGGTAATTCACAAAATCAGAACTAATAGGGAGTGTGTGTATAAAAGATTTATTATAAGGAATTTGCCCATACAATTATGAAGGCCGAGAAGTCTCAGGATCTGCAGTTGACAAGCTGGAGAGGCAGGCAAACTGATGTGTAGTTCCAGTCTGAGTCCAAGGCTGGAAAAGTGTTGCCAAGGCTGGGAAAGTGTTCCAACTCAAGCTGTTTGGCTGTAGGAGCTCCCTGTTACTCCTGGGAGGTCAGCCTTTTTGTTCTATTCCGTCTTCAGTCGACTGGCTGAGGCCCACCCACATTGGAGAAGACAATGTACTATACTCAGTCTCCCAATTGAAATGTTAATCTCATCCAGAAACTCAATTGGAAAACTATTTATGTATTCACAACACGTCTGACACCAAATTGTGTTTTCCACACCAATCAATTATCCCATTCTCACTAAAACGTTGGTCTCCACAACCCCTTTATTTTCTGAAGACATTCCTAAGTCTTTGGTAAATAACTTTTCAACCAATTGCCAATCAGGAAATCTTTGAATCTAGCTATGACCTGGAAGCCGCCCCCCTGTCTCCTATCCCTTCCAATTACCCTGCCTTTCCGGATGGAACCAGTGTATATCTTAACATGTATTTGATTGATGTCCCATGTCTCCCTAAAATGTATAAAACTAAGCTGTACCCTGACCACCTTGGGCACGTGTTCTTAGGATCTCCTGAGAGCTGTCACTAGCCATTGGTCACTCATTTGGCTTAGAATAAATATCTTCAAATATTTTACAGAGTTTGTCTCTTTTTGTCAAGGAAACACAGATGTATCAAGGGTAGGAGGTAAACTTTGTGATTAAAAATATAATGAGGCCAGGCGCAGTGGCTCACGCCTGTAATCCCAGCACTTTGGGAGGCCGAGGCGGGCAGATCACAAGGTCAGGAGATCGAGACCATCCTGGCTAACTCGGTGAAACCCCGTCTCTACTAAAAACGCAAAAAAATTAGCCGGGCGTAGTGGCAGGCGCCTGTAGTCCCAGCTACTCAGGAGGCTGAGGCAGGAGAATGGCGTGAACTTGGGAGGTGGCGCTTGCAGTAAGCCAAGATCGTGTCACTGAACTCCAGCCTGGGAGACAGAGCGAGACTCCGTCTCAAAAAAAAAAAAGAAATATATGTCAGGCCTCTGAGCCCAAGCCAAGCCATCGCATCCCCTGTGACCTGCACATATACGCCTGTGACTTGCATGTCCGCATCCCCTGTGACTTGCACGTATAAGCCCAGATGGCCTGAAGTAACTGAAGAATCACAAAAGAAGGGAAAATGCCCTGCCCCGACTTAACTGATGACATTCCACCACAAAAGAAGTGAAAATGGCAGGTCATTGCCTTAAGCGATGACATTATCTTGTGAAACTCCTTTTCCTGGCTCATCTTGGCTCAAAAAGCTCCCCCACTGAGCACCTTGTGACTCCCACTCCTGCCCGCCAGAGAACAACCCCCCTTTGTAATTTTCGTTGACCTATCCCAAATCCTATAAAGCGGCCCCACCCTTATCTCCCTTGGCAGACTCCTTTTTCGGACTCAGACTGCCTGCATCCAGGTGAAATAAACAGCCATGTTGCTCACACAAAGCATGTTTGGTGGTCTCTTCACATGGAGGCGCATGACAATATATATACATATATATAAAATGAAATTTCAAGTTGCAGTGAGCAGCTCTGAGGTATGTTCATGAACAGCACACAGATGCAAAACAATAATCTGGAGGGTTAGCAGTCTTCCCGAGTTCAGGAGGTACCTTTTTGAGGCCAGTTCCTCTCGCTCCAACACTGCCAAATCAGCGACTCTGGTGCTTGTTCAACTGAAGCAAAGAAGGGCGCAGCTACTCTTGGATCAAGCATTTTCCTAACAAGGGCTAAGAGTGAAGCCAACTTTGCCACCCAGGTCTATGTTTAGGAAAGCAACCAGCAAGAGGGAAGAAAAAGGTGAGGGATATTCTCGGCCTCCTGACACTCCTCTGTGTAGTCGGGGCAATGTAACCCCAGCGTCTTGAGCAAGGAGTGTCCCTCGAGGTGTTCTCCAGGGTCGCTCCACCGGACAGTGCAGGTTTCTCTTCCAGCCTCCCCGGCTGCCCTCGCCCCGCCCCCTGCCGCCTGCGGGCATCGCTTTATGACGTCACCACGTGCCTCTGCAGGCCCGTGCGGGAGGTGGGACCGGGAGGCGGTTCGGGTGCCACGCCTCGTGCCATACCCTCCTTGCTCGCTTCTGGGTGGCCTTTAATGTATTGTGTTCTAAGGTGTGCTGAGGGGAAAGACGCCGGAGGTCTCTAGCCTGACACTATGGAGGAAGAGAGAAGCTACAATTTCGACGGTGTGAGCACCAACCGCCTGAAACAGCAGTTGCTGGAAGAAATCCGCAAGAAGTGAGTCGGGGGGCGGCGCGGTGTGGAGTCTGGTCCACGCCCCCCGAGCCTTCGCCTGCGGCGTCTCAGGGCGGAAGCCGCTGAGGATGCTGGGAGACCGGCCCTGTGATTAACCCCTGGGCACTTCGGTCTACCTGCCCAAGTGTTCCATGCCAAAGATTCATGTGCCTCTTTGACTAAGCCTTTGGTATTGTGAGTAGGCAGCTTTCGAGGTAGGATGTTCTGCCCTTAGGATCCAATCATATGGCGTGTATTTTGCCTAAAATAATGCCAAAAGTTGTGGTTTTGTTGTCTCTATAAATCCAGATTTTTTGTTTAAAATTCCAAAGATTTTATTTAGTTATGCGGGTTTGTTTTTTTTCTTTCATCCCTTTAGGGGGAACTTCATAAAATGGCATTTAGTAAAACTGTTACTCCTTTATGCTTTTTAAAAACAGTATTCGTACTTCGTGTTAAATTTTTGAAACATTTATTTTTTGGACATACTCCCAACTCCATCCACAAGTACCGTGAGAATTGGACTCTCCTTTGTGCCTAGATAGCGTTCTGGGTTTTCCTCTGTTGTAGCTCCAGTCACAGTTTTTTAATTGCTTGTGTATTTCTTGTCTTGCTACCAAACTACACGCATTCTGAGGACAGATTCTGTGTATTCTGAGGAAGTAGAGAAGAATAAGAGCAAGTACTTGAGAGTCCTGAATGAATGCAAACCCCATCTGTCACTCAGTAATTATGCAATCTTAGACAAGTTAATTAACCTCTTTACTCTTCAGTTTTCTCCACTCTAAGACGGGTATACAAATAGTCATCATCATACTCCTGCAGTTGTTCCCAGGTTGGAATGAAATGCACTATAAAGCACTTAGCATTGGCTTATTATACGCATCCAGTGGAACTTTGCTGCCGCTATTGCTATTTTTCTGTTCATTATTCACTGAATTCTTCCGTGTTTAATACAATGCCTTGAACATAATAGCATTCAAAACTATTTATTGAATAAATAAATGGTCCTGTCATATGATAATGTTCTATTTACTGATGTCCTAAATAGCTAACCTTTTAAATTAGTGTTTCTTTTTTTCCCTTTGTTTCAGTTTGTCAGCTATTATGTATTGCCCTAGGTATGCCTTTGTGTAATAATGTACAGTGCCTAATTTGCTTGGTTCTGAAAAACCAGATAGCTACCTTCTTTGGGATGATATTTAAGTTAAAGGATTTCCGAGGGCGGGGCGTGCTGGCTCATGCCTGTAATCCCAGCACTTTGAGAGGCCAAGGCTGGGCGAATCACAAGATCAGGAGTTCGAGACCAGTCTGGTCAGTATGGTGAAACCCCACCACCAAGCCTGGCTAATACAAAAAAAAAAATTAGCCAGGCTTGGTGGTGCATGCCTGTAATCCCAGCTACTCAGGAGGCTGAGGCAGGAGAATTGCTTGAACCCGGGAGGCGGAGGTTGCAGTGAGCTGAGATTGCACCACTGCACTCCAGCCTGGGCGACAGAGCGAGACTTTGTCTCATAAATAAATAATTAAATAAAGGATTTCCAGTGGTTGCCTGGGGGTCTTTGAGCTTTAGTGCATATTTGAGTCCTAGAACTGACTAATTGGAAGCCTTCCTTTACCTGAGTCTTGTTTCTTAACCAGTCCTTCAGTAAATGATGTGTCATAGTAAATTGTTCCTGAAGTAGTAGTGGGTTACTACGTATTATTTTTCTGATGTTATTTTTAATTGAATTATAATCAACAAAAACATTTTAAATGACAGGGATGCAGTGCAACTCTCAATATTTGAACTAAGACACAAGATTACAGAACTGGAAGCCAAACTCAATACTGACAATGAAGGTATATAAGTAAATACTTACATTTGTGACTCCTGTATAATTATTGTTCATTTTACCAGGATATCTATAGTGCATTAAATTCCATATATTTAATAGTACCAAGGTTTCAGTATTGCTTTTTGGCCACATTTATAATAGTTTATGATAGAGGCTTTAAAACTGATACTTCAGAATATCAAACCTATTACTATTTAATTATTTTTCTACCTTTAGTTCATTAATAGCAAAACCTTTGTTACATGACATCAATATATTGTTTCTTTATTAAATAAATATCACCAGTTTTCTATTCACCTCAAGTTACACTCTTTGTATCCTAACTTCTAGATTTGGGATATGTTTAAAATCTGTATCTAGGTTTTGGCTGTTGTTTTTGGAAGCCTGTTGTTTGGTGTGGAGGATGTTGTGTACATACACACTCATATATCCTTAAAATTTGTAATGTATGCAAGATATGATCCTGCCATATGTCAACACTTTAAATGGAAGACCTTTGTTTTCCCTGTTCTAAAGAAGTTCATTTACTATTGGGAGAAAGTATCAAACCAGAATATGGATATGAAAAGTCATATGAGTTCTATGTAAGGATACATGAAAATTTAGGGAAGAGAAACCTAACAGAATTTGGGTGAGGTAATAAAGACAGGCTTTCTAGAACAGGCAGTGCTTGAACTGAATGCTAAAGAACAGGAGGAGTTTATTAGGGTTATCAGGGTGGGCATTTATACTCTTCCTCGATTGGGGAGCCATGAACAAAAAGGATTAGTGGCCATATGGGAAATAAAATGCCACTTTCTATAAGTACCCAATGCTTTGTTAAAGCTTGGTTGCAGAATACTGCTTTGTCCCAAGGCTGAAGTAGCTTCCTCTATCTCCATATCTATATCTTAGATATAATTGAGTCTCTGGGGGCGGGCTCTAAGTGTACTTATCAAATACTTTCATTGGCAGGGTAGCTGGACCTTCTTCATATACCCAGTTACAGGAAAATACAGAAGGCATGCTTACAGGTGCACATGCAGTAACTATGCCCACTAGTAAAATGTGGCTCAACAAGTTGTACCAGTTCTCAAAAGAAGGAGCTAGTACGTGGGTATAAAGAGAAAAGGTCAGAATGATAGGGGAGAAAGTTCTTTCCTCTATGGGCCAAAAGTAAGGCCTAAGGTGAAGGACAGAAACATTTACTCCTTTAAAGCCAGGGACTGTGTCAGGTGAGGTAGTTACTGTTATTCCCATTTGTGGAAGAATGAAATTCAGGAATTCAAATAACTTCTAAGGTCATATAGCCAGGGAGTGGCTGAGCCATGACTTGATCCTAGATCATCTATTTACCATGCCTTCAGTAAATGATAATACAACTGCCATTACCACAGCACACTCAAAACAGTTCTGCTTGTCTGTTGCTACATAGCAAACCACCCTATAATTTAGGAGCTTAAAGCAGCAAACTTTCTCTTATAATTCTGGGGATTAACTGGGTTGGTTCACCTGATGGTTCTTGACTGGAGTCTCTTGTTCGGTTGCAGTCAGGTGTACTGAAGATTCAAGTGAACTGGTCATTCCGTGATGACTCATTCACTTGGCTAACATCTGACACTGGCTTTTGACTGGAAGCCCAGCTAGGGCTGCCTGTCAGAAATGCTTCTTGTACTGTTTTCTTCCACAGCATGGTGGTTAGGTTAGGATGTATCCCAAGAGCAAGCATTCCAAAAGACATAAGTAGAGACCGCCAGGCCAATCAAGGGCTACTCCCAGAACTGGCACAGGTGTATATCCACTGGATTCTATTGGTCATAATAGTCACAGATTCAAGGGACTGGAGAGGTAGACTGCTTTAAGGTCACATTACAGAGCAGCACATGGGATGGGATACGTTATTGCAGTCATCTTTGGAAAATACAGTCTGCCACAGGAGCATTAAACATAAAGCCATTTGGGGAATATGCTAAGTAATTGATAAAAGTGGAACATAGGTCATAATGAGAATGCGGTAAAAGATGAGATTAAAGTTTACGAAGGAGATGAATCAAGAAGGTTGGATGATGCTAATGAATTTACATTTATCCTGAAGGCAGTGGGGCGATATTAAAGGTGTTTTACAATGAATTTATTATTGGAAAAAGGTGCACATGCGACAAATATGGGTACATTCACTGTTCAGATAATTTTTTCACCCTTTCTGCTTTCTTCTCAAACCTCTACCACCTCTCTACTCATCACACTCTAAGGTAATGAGCTTACCCTCCTCTTTCAAAGAAAAAAGAGAAGCTATCAGAAGAGGACTTCTGCATGTTTCTACCAACAGAGCCACCCATCTACCTACACCCTTGCACATCCTCTTCTCTCTTGTTTGATGAATTGTCTGTCCTTATTCTTATCTCAGGTTATCTCCTCTCTTTGTGCAGTAGATCCTACCTACTCTTACCTAGTTAAGGATATCACTCTAGTGATGACTCTCTCTTCCCTACACTGTTTTCCCTGCTCTACTGGATCATTCCCAACAGCAGACTAACATGTTGAATTTATTTTATCTAAACAACAAATACCAAATGATAGGCTTCTTTTGGTCCCACTTTTCCCCTTCAGCTAGCATCCCCTGTCCCTGCCCCATTTATAGCAAAAGCCTTCGAAAGAGTAGTTTTTATTTCTACTTTCTCATCTGCTTATTGTTTGATCTTGCTTGTCACTGGATTAATTTTTAGGTAAACGGTAAACACAGCCAACTCTAAAGAGCTTTATATTCTCAGTCACCTCTGGAAGCCTTTTAGGGTTCATAGGAAACTATATGTAGAAAATTTGGTTTTATGTTTTAATTTGAATTTTACAACAAAGTTTAGTAATAAGAAAATGGTAAAGAAATGTTCAGGTGACTTTTTTTTTTTTTTTAAGTGAGAAGAATTAGTATTTGTGTAGAGCTTTAAGTACGTTTTTTAAAAAAATTGAAACCTCACAACTACCCTTTGAAAATAGTATCATTACCTCCATTTTATAAATTGAAAAATGGAGGCCGGGCGCGGCAGCTCACACCTGTAATCCCAGAACTTTGGGAGGCCGAGGCAGGCGGATCACCTGAGGTCAGGAGTTCGAGACCAGCCTGGCCAACTTGGTGAAACCGTGTCTCTACTAAAAATAACAAAGAAAAATTAGCCGAGTGTGGTGGTGGGTGTCTGTAATCCCAGCTACTCTGGAGGCTGAGGCAGGAGAATCGCTTGATTGCAGTTGGAGGTTGCAGTGAGCGAAGATTGCGCCATAGCACTCCAGCCTAGATGACAAGAACGAGACTCCATCAAAAAAAAAAAAAAAAAAAGGAGACTTATTGACAACACACAAGTTTACATCTTCATCCTGGATTTCTCCGTTGAGTCTTTTATAGGCTGGTTTCTATGCCTAAATACCTTTGGCTAGTGGGTAATATATTAATAGATCCAATGTATTTTTTTAAAGTCACCACAGTAAATGCTAAAATTTTTAAAATAAAATTCCATTTGTTTTTCTTATTTCAAAACAAGGAAAAGAATACTTCTATTTATCTCAAACTAGCGTAATACTTAACAATGAAATAGTAGAGGCATTTCCATAACTTGGGGGAAAAAATACCAAAGCTACCTGCTGCCATTATTAAAATGCAATATAGTTTTGAAAATTCCAATTAAGCAATACAATATGATATAGAAATAAGAGTTATAGCTATTAGAGAGGAAGTGATACAATTATTATAAAGATTAGCATATTAATAAAGAACGAGAAAATGGTTGGATACAATAATGAAATAAATGTTTATTTTAAAAAACAAATGCCAGCAATAACCAGTTAGAAAAATAGGGTTTTTAAATGATCCCACCCACAACTCCAACCCAAACCATAAAAGATCTGCCAATATTCCTGACAAGAAATATGAGGACCTATATGAAGAGATAACAGAAGACTGTAACTATAAGGGAATAACAGTTCAGTCCAAATTCTTACTTATTTAACATAAGAGATATCATACAGGAAACTCCAGAATAAAATGAATTTGGGAAAGCTTTACAGCATTAACACTTGTTTGCTGAGCTTCTGAGAGTCTTTGTTAGTAAGTGAAACAGGTAACAGTGTATCTTATTGCTACAAAGAGTCTGTCGTGTCAGTCTTAGGTGATCTCTATTTTAATGTTAATGCTGGTCATTTGTGCCTAAACTCCAAAGTGGGGGAAGGTATAGTGTGGCGTGTCCAACCCTCCACTTCTCATAATGGCCTGAACTAGTTTTTCAGGTTTCTTTGAGATTCCCTTTGGCCAAGAGGTAGATACGTTCCCTCTGTTGAGGGGGCTTAGGATTTTTTTTTTTTAGTTTATATTCCCCCTTTTTTGTTCAAGGTATGCAGAGGCAGTATCCATAGCTAAGCTTTTATTAGCTTAAGTTCTGGGGTGGTGTGACTCCTTGCCCCTGGTCCATCATGTTTCTCACTGGGACCCCTATTGCCAAGGAACTTAGAGTCAAAGACTTACATCCAATTAAACGTTTTAGGCTAGATAGGGGTGGAGGTGACCAGGTATTCAGTAATCTTTAAAACCCCTTTTAGGCAACATAAGAGCCAAAAACCAAAAGTCAAAAAATAAGGTTTTAAAGTTGAGTTATCTATAAATGTTCTGCATTGAGATACTGTAATCTTGACTTGTAGCAATTAGCTATACAAAACACAAGAATTTTGTTCAGCTGTTTAGGCATCTGTGTGTCTGTCCTTGATTTGGAGGGTCTTAATTAATTTTATCCCTCAAAATCTGGCCCTTACAATGACACACTTCTGCGATAGCCCCTGGGCCTGGAGGGATTGAATAGTTTCAAATTCTGGAGGTAAAAAAAAATGTAAAGTATTAACAGTGTTTCACACAAAAAGGTCATAAGCCCTGCCTAGTTCTGACAATTACAGGAAAGGAAACTTATAGGTAGCTAAACATTTGAATTATTTAGTATCAAGGCACAGAATAAATTATATTATTTTAGATAGAGGCAAAATTATTAAGTGAATCTTAATTTTTCTGTGGTACTGGTGTGTCCCTGTGTCTCATGAAGGTAGTTTACTATGATTGTCATCTTTTCGCAGATCTAAAGATGGGGCTTTGGTTAACTTAGATTTGCTGTCAGATACTGGCAGGAGTCAGTGCCTCCTTTAGATGAGATCTGTGTACCCAGAAATCAAAGCCCTGTAACTTCATAGCACAAGGATTAGTTAATAGCACCTGATAAGGACCTTTTTAAGGGTCTGGAGGTGGTGATGCTAGAGGCCATGACTTGTCTGGAAGCTGTAAAAAGATTCTATAACCTTGCAGCAATTAACTTTTATAGCTTTGATAAACACCAGCAATAAGCCAGAGACTTAATTTTGGTTTCAATTTTGAAGATGTTTCTCAAAAATGTTAAAGGGCTCAAAACATTTGATTAAAACAGATCCACAGGTCATTGTAAACCAATAGTTACTAATTTAACCAAAATGATCATTGAAAGACTTAAAGGCAATACAGAAGGTTACATGCATGTAACAACTTTTAGCCTTTTAGGTCTCAGCTTTTCTAAGCAATTAAAAATCTAATAAAGACAACATATGAATTATTTTGATAAAAAGTAAAATGTTGTTTCTTATGCCAGTTACTAGAAAGGCAAAGAAAAACCTGCAGTGTGACTACTTCTCCTTATAGGAAGCCTATTTAGACAACCTGGAAGTTAAACCTGATGAAAAATGTACTTGAATTTAATCAGACACAGGAAGAATGTGTTCAGGGTTATGAGTATAGCAGAGGAGTACATAGTTCTTAGTAACTGCATGAGAAGTTTCTTGATTACATTGAAAAATTTAAACCTATCAAGAAAGCCAAGAGTACAGAATCAAATTATACTGGAGGAAAATATTGCTTTTCTAGACCTTTAAGATAAAACATTTTAGCATCAGGCCACAACAATGGAACCAGAGGAAAAAAGTTACAGAAGCTAATTTAAAAGCTGAAGGAGAGAGCGCTCATCTTAGGCCTTCTCAGGGGGAGGAAAAACTGAAAGCAGTGAGACAGCAATAGTTGAACTTCTGAGATAACGATTCTGAGAAGTTTTTAAAAGAAACAGGCTCTAAAATTTTAAAAATCTCTTGTAATTTTATTAAGAGAAAAGTAATACCTTAAGAAAACCTTGTTTTAGGATAGGGGATCAATCTTAGAAAGACTATTAAAAATAATTAAAAATAATGGCTTTTAATTATAGCCAACTTAATACATAAAATAACTTTTGTGATTTTCCTTTTACGAACTGTATCATAACTGACATAGACCATTTATTACATGCTTGGACTTTCTGATTTGTCCTAAAATTTTCTGTTTTCTGAATAACCAGCCATTTTATTTTAGGACAAGAATTTACTATATAAAATCTTTCTCATGTAAAATTATTTGCTTGTTTTATAACCTTTTTATTATAAACACATTTTTGTATCCACAACTTTATATCTCTCTCCCCTACTCACTGATTCTTTTTTATCTTCTTTTAGAAATAACTTTTAAATAACCTTTGAATTACTTAAATTACTCTTTTTTAAAAAATGAAAACACAACTTACGGAATTATATATTAGAATTCTTATTCTTAGTAACCTTAAATTTTAGTGAAAACTTAGGAAGCAAGAAATCCTGAACTGTTTATCAGATGTTAGCATTTTCTGGATGAAACCATTCTACAATTTCAGAAATATGTTTTCCCATATCATAATCTTTTCTTAATTGGAAGGTCCCAGAAATCCAATTATTATCAATTGGATTGGAGCATATATTATTTAATTCAAAACAATTTTAAGATTTAAGATTACATAAAAAGTCCACTTACAAGCATTTATCTCATTTACATGTATTCACTTTTTCCATTTTTTAATAGTTTATCTAGATTACTTCTGAAAATTGAGATACTACACAAAACTAATCATTATTTAAAGTTATTACTGGGCCGAGTGCAGTGGCTCACGCCTGTAATCCCAGCACTTTGGGAGGCCCAGGTGGGCGGATCAGATTGAGACCATCCTGGTGGCTAACACGGTGAAACCCCATCTCTACTAAAAAAGATACAAAAAAAATTAGCCGGGCGTGGTGGTGGGCACCTGTAGTCCCAGCTACTCAGAAGGCTGAGGCAGGAGAATGGTGTGAACCCGGGAGGCGGAGCTTGCAGTGAGCCAAGATTGCGCCACTGCACTCCAGCCTGGGCAACAGAGCAAGACTCTGTCTCAATAATAATAATAATTTCCCTATTAACCATTTTTAAAATCTGAACAGTAAACGGTGAACACCTAATTAAGAATCTTAAAATTAAATGCATTTGCTGATGACTCAGAAGATTTAGCTGTTTCATTGAACTAACAATCTTAAGTTAATCTTATTTGTCAAAAAAAATTACACAAAGATTATTCTGTTTTTGGCTAAGTGTAAAGTCTTAGAACCTTTATGTCAACCCTTGACAGCTTAATATACACACTGATACAAATATAAAACCACTTAGGTAAAAACGTATGTGGACAATTCTGAAGACATTTCTATTTTTATCAATAATTTTAAAACCAGTTTTATTAAAGATTCACATGCACTTGAAAAGCATTTGGACTTAATTTTTGAGTACTCGTTTACTTATAAGCCAATTTGATAGCATGCTAGACACAACACAGAACATAATACATGAACATTACATAAATATATCTAAACATGAATACATATATGCACAAAGAAATAACCAATAGCTTTTACCTTGGAATGCTAGCCATGAGACAGCATTACAAACTCACAGACATACAAAAGTTAGCTGGCTCCAAGTTCTTTTTCTGACAAAATTGAAACCTGTTCATATGGCCAAACTTCATTTGCCCTAATAGGTAATCCAAGGAAATCTGTGAACCAAAATTTTGGGTAAAACAGTCTCTATGGCAATTTTTTTTAAACCCCTTTTACCCTTGTTTTTTTGTTTTCAGTTTCAAACAACTTTCCAATGTTTACATTCTAGTTAGACCATAAATGAGTCTTAGCACCAGCAGCTTAGTAACAGCAGATTTAAAGCAGGCAGAAAAAAGAGGAAGATAGCTTTAGAAGACTCTACTTAACTCTATAGCTTCAGGTTAACTATTTGAGCTCTAAATTTTTCTTGCTGTAATTTGCCCGTCGGTTTAAAATGTGCACAAAAATGGACCATATGTAATCAGCTGGAGTCCCAAAGAGGATGACAAAATCGGGCCAGGATGTTGAAAGTTGTTTTTCCTCTTCAGTACTGGTTTCCTGGTTTGAATAGGAAAAGATAAAAAGAAAGGAGTGGAGAGGAGAAAGGAGGTCAGGTTTTGTGGGCAGGAAGAGGAAAGAAAAAAGAAGGAAGGGAGGCTTATGAGCCTTCCAGCCACTGCACAGTACCCCTACCTCGCTTGTTTATCTCCTCTTAGGGAGAGCCTCAGCACCCCAGACCTGCAGGGTGTGGGATGGATCCCTCCCATTTCCTCAAGTCACCAGTCAACTGTTTCAAGCCAGAGGGAGCTAAGGGTGATTTTGGCTGAGAAGAGTAGGGCTGTAGACGGCTTCTGAGATAATCAGGATGATGAAGTTGGAAAAAAGGGGAAAGAGAGAGAGAGATCAGGGTGCACAAAGATCTCACACACGGACAAACAGGTGGTGTGCCTCCAAACAAATCCCTGGTTAAGGGGCTGTGTAGACTCCCACATCCCTCATTTCAGTTTCAAATGGCTCCCCCCAGGCAACTGAGTCAGAACTGAACAAAGGCCCAAGGTTGCGGCAAATACAAACAAAACCAATGCATACAATGCTCATATAGTGTCACTGGCAGCCAAGTCTAAATAAAGCAGAGCCTCAGCGACACCCCAAAAGAGGCAGAGGGTGGTTGGGTACACTCTGACTAATGTACCTAGTTCCAAAGTTTGTCAACTTCTCCAGAGGTCACTTTGCACCAGTGAAGCATTGAAGGTAGCAGACACCATAGCAGGAAGAAAAGAGAGGATCCCTAAGACAATATTCTTGGTAACTGCCGGGAAATTCCCTAATATCCTAGCCATGGGTCAGCTAGCCATCAGCAACTAGTGTTCACAGGTGGCCCTATGCCCCATCTGACAGAAACCAGACTGGCGGGCTCAGGCCCTGGAGCATACAGCACTCACCATACGGGACACTAAAATTGTAACCAGCAATTGTAAGTGCTGATTGCATAGTTCACTTAACAAGAGCGAGGTCTGATAAGAGAGAAAGTGACTTCATTGACCAAAACTAATAATGGGTAAGTGGCCAGATTCCCATCCAAAATAACCATGTCCAATTTCTAGGGAAAAGGCAGGGGACTTACAAAGGGAAACTTAATATGGGAGGCATGCAGGAGTTGTGCTGGTTACAAGGTCTATGTGTCTTGTTTTGGTGTCTTTGTTGGGTCTTTTGTGTTGTCCCATGTTGATGTTGGGGTTAATAAAGTCACTTTCCACCAGACCTTGCTCTTATTAATTGGACTCTGTAAGTGGCGAGCAGCCAGATTGCATTTGGTTACAATTGTATACTAATAGGTCGGTCTGTCTATCTATCTTATTTTATTTTTGTTTTTCTGAGAAAAATTTTTATTTTTTTGAGATGCAGACTCGCTATGTCACCCAAGCTAGAGTGCAGTGAGTGGCGCGATCTCAGCTTACTGCAACCTCCGCCTCCCAGGTTCAAGCAATTCTCCTGCCTCAGCCTCCTGAGTAGCTGGGATTATAGGCGCCTGCCACCACGCCTGGCTAATTTTTGTATTCTTTAGTAGAGACGGGGTTTCACCACATTGACCAACCAGGCTGGTGTTGAACTCCTGACCTCAAGTGATCTGCTGACCTCAGCCTCCCAAAATGGTGGGATTACAGGTGTGAGCCACCATGCCTGGCTGACTTGTCTATATTTGATGATTGACTTAAAGTCAATAATATTTTTAAATGGTGTCAGAATTTATAAACTGTACTCAGATGTGCCAAAAATAAATTGCGTTTTAAATTTTTTGGTAACCATTCTCATCTTGGTCTGAAGCATCCATTCCCATGGTAGGAAAGGGGATAGCATGACAAAGGGAGACTTTAGGTAGCAAATTATAAAGATGATTCCATGCAGCTGGGCTCTACTGTGTCTTTTGGGTAACTGTTTAGTCTTTCAGGGCTTCTCCTTTCTTCTTGTTCCTTTCCAAAGCTTTTGGGTTAATGACTTTCAGTTTCAGTATGGGAGGGTGTTCCAGCCCCTTTGGTAAGCCGCATTTGCATAAAGATGAGGGTGTAAGGGAGACCTGTATCTGGGCTGAGGAGGTTGGTAGTAGTATGTGCTAATACTCTTTCTCCTTAACTCCTCCACCAACTGTTATGTAGCAGCAGTTATTTCAGACATGTGAAGAGCATTTAAAGTTGAAAAAGAAGCCATCTTTTTGCCCTCTACAAAGCCTGACTTTAAAGACTAGAAAAAGTTAGCTTTGGGCTTTGAATCTGAACAAAGACCTTTTAATTTTAGGCTGTATTCTTCTTTTTCCCTAGACATAAGAAAAATGCTTTGACTTTAATAGCTAAAGTGGTTTAGTGAAAGAAAAATGCTTAAGGTTAAGAGAAAATGCCTGAGAAGATAGCTAAATGTACATTGTTCCTTCAGCTTAGCAGTTAAGAGGATTTGATTTCAAAGGCAGATAAAACTGGATTTAAAACCCGGTTTTTCCCTTATTTATTAGTTCTGTCATCTTAAGAATATTATTTGACGTCTTTGAACCTTGGTTTCCTCATCTTTGTAAAATAGGTAACTACATTTCTAAAATGAGGATTAAATTAGTTAATGTATGTAAAGCATTGTGTACTTTACACACAGCAGACACATAAGTGATAGTTATTAAGCAGACTTCAGAATTGCTTTCAAAGGAAAAAAATGAACATGACATTGGATAGGTTAGTAATGTTGAGGATATTTTATATACATATAAGTATATATAAAATATATAAATATATCAAGTTTCCTTGGAACTTGAAATATTCATATATATTTATGGATATATATATGAAATATATGAATATTATATATATGGGTATTTCAAGTTCCAAGGAAAGAAACATGTCCTGATATTCCCTCTAATTGAATTCATTGTAAGGATGCACAAGAAGTAAAAGAAAAAAGGGGGTGGGAAGTAGGAAAGAAGAGGAATTGTAGTAGTTGTAATAAGGTTTGGCTGTGTGGTAGCCTGAGTGTGGGTCTAATTCTTGCAATCTAGAAAATCTTACTAACAGAAATACAGACTTAATAATTATTTCCTTCTAGTTGATCTGTATTGCCAATAAAGTAAAATATAGTAATAGAGTAAGATCAAGCTCTTCATGTTATTTTAATGAATAAATGAGAGGTGTTGGGGTTTTCTTGATTGTTTCCCCGTTTTTACTCAGGTAGTGAATGGAAAACCCGTTATGAGACACAACTTGAATTAAATGATCAACTAGAAAAGCAAATTGTTTATCTCAAGGAGAAGATGGAAAAAATCCGTGGAAACTCTTCAGGTAAAAAACCAATCATATGTACGTTTTATCATTTGAGTTAAAACTGATATAACATTAAGTGCTCATATTTGATTTATTGTAGATAGACTATCTTCTATTCGTGTCTATGAACGAATGCCAGTGGTGAGTAGAAATATGATTAAACACAAAGAATAATTGAAGGAAATTATGTCTATTTTTTTCAGACGTATTTCAAACAGAAGTTTGAAGACTAGGGCAAGGTCCAAATTAACTGGTTTTTTCAGGGGACCTGTTTGAAGTAACAACTAATAATTTTCAAGTAGCTATAGGTGGAGCACTAAGTTGCCAGCTATATTCACAGGCATCCTGAAGAGGAGAGCATGTATAGATATTGCTTTTTGAATCACTGCCAACCTTTAGAGAGAAAGATACAGACAAATACTGTGTTTTTGCTAATAATGGATCAAGGAGAGATAAGTGTTTTTGCACACTTGTTATTTTCAACCCAGACATGCCTTTATTTCCATATCTTGGAAAGTCAGGAATTTTTCTTTTTTAATTCGAGAAATTGTATGGTTTCCCGTGTGCTGTCATAGAGTTATATCGCCCTCTTGTGGCATTTAGAAATTGTTGCTAGAGCTGTGTTAAGCTTAGCGCCTTTTCTTAATTGCAGGTAGAATTTTATTAGTACCTACTGGACATCAAATATTCTGGCTACCTGCTTCTTGATAACTGAGGCCCAGTCCTAGCTCACGAGAGTGGGTATCACCACCTTCGTGGAGAGTAGCAACAAGTGGGTATCACCACCTTCGTGGAGAATAGCAACAAGTACCAATGACTTGGTAAAGTACCTTAGGGCATATCTAAGGAGCATTTAATTGGTTTTCTGACTACTACCTGAGACTCTGGAACATATTCATGTTGGCAAAACTACATTTATTTTCCTTGATGTATTTGTGTTACTTTTGAAGAAAATGTGGTTCTCTAAGAGGTTTAATAATTTAGATCCAGAGACAGAGAATTATATTTCTCCACAGTAAAGGACTGAAGAAATATTAACACAACGAAGAGTGAGACCACAGACTAAGCAGAAAGGAAAGAGAATGAATGTTCAGTATAAATAGAACTGGTCCTCTCTATTCTCTGGAGAAGTGCTTTCATGAGTGTTTGGTACTCATGAATCCAAGAGGGGTATGTCTGAGCAGCAGACATTAGAAATCTAGCCAAGGAGTCAGCGATAGAAGTGTCCAAATGCTAAGCAAAAAGCATTGGGATCCAACAATCCTATATCCAGTCAAGAGACCCTCTTAGCTAAGGACAAAAGATATACTAAGTCTTATTCTTTGATATAAAGAATAATATTTGTGAAATTTAGGCATATAATTGTGTAATGCAGACCTATTTTTGGCTTCCTGTTAAATCGACAATTAGGCAAAAGGACTTAAATTAGTTGTTTTTGTGGGATAGGGTATGAATTCAAACACCATCTGTAAATTTCCCGATTCTTTATCCTTGTTGTGGATTGTTTAGTGTTTAGGAGTAATCTGTACAGACATACTTATGAAATTGATGTGTTAGTTTGAATACTAATTTTGAGTAACTTCAAACTGCAGATTTGCTTACAGGTAGCAAAAGGATGGGCACTCGTTTTATATGACTAGTATATGTGTAATTATTTCAAATGTTATTTGACAAAAATATATAAAATATTATCTTCAAACTGTATCATTAAAGTGGACTTTATTTTAATATAACTATCTCTTTTTTATTGTGGTAAATATACATAATGTAAAATTTACCATTCAGCATTTTTTTTTGAGGGAGGGTCTCACTTTGTCACCCAGGCTGGAGTGTAGTGGTTCAATCTCAGCTCACTACAGCCTTTGTCTGCTGAGCTCAAGCAATCCTCTTACCTCAGCCTCCTGAATAGCTGAGACTACGGGTTCATGCCTCCATGCCTAGCTAATTATTGTATTTTTAGAAGAGATGAGGTTTCACCATGTGTCCCAGGCTGGTCTCAAGCTCCTGAGCTCAAACAATCCGCCTGCCTCACCTCCCAAAATTACAGGTGTGAGTCACCACACTCGCCTGTTTCAGCCATTTTGAAATGTAAAGTTCAGTGTGATTTTAATATTTTGGAAAAAATTATTCACATACATGAGAGTGAAGCTTTAGTCTTTGTTGTGATATTAGGTTGATGCCTCCAACCTTTTTTTTCTTGAGGTTCACTTTTCTCCTCTGAAGGTAAGATAGATTATATTATCTTGTAAGTGTCTTTCAGTGGGGTAATTTGTTAAAATTTTATTTTAGCATGATGTATCAATTAAAGGTTGCATTTGGCAGAATAAAGAGAAAGGTTTAAACAAGTAAAGTTTTTTTTTTTTTCTCTTTTCTTTTTTTTCCTCATGTAACAGAAAGTATGAGGTTTGCAGTCCAGGGGGACTGCAGTGGCTGTATAATGCCTTCAGGAATCCAGGCTTCCCTTAAGTTTCTACTCTGCCATCTGTTGTGAGTGGCTTTTGTCCTCGTGTTTACAGATGGCTGCTTCACCTTCTCAGCTGCTTCATGTTATCATTCAAAAAAAGAAGTAGGTGAAGGAGAAATGGCTAAGGTGAAAGCCAGTCAGATCTACTCCCCTTCAAAGAGCTTTCTAAGATGCTGCTCCCCTTGACATTTCATTGGGAGTTAGAACTGTATCATATGGCCACCTTCGTGTGTGTGACAGGCTGGGAAATGTAGTGTTTTACTGAATATACAGGAAGAAGAGAAGAGTGGATTGTGAGCGTACAGTTGGCTGTATCTGCCACACACAAAGTCATTTAAAGTGAAGGCATTTCATTTTATGTATTCAATTCATTCATACTTATTCATTCAATATGTATTCAGTCGATATTATTTGGAAAATAAAAGGCAAAGAAAAAGAATATTATAAAATCAAACATATCCACTGTTGACAGTTCTGTTTTTAGTAATTTTTGTATGCATACATATTGATTTAAAAGAACAACCAAATGAATAAGTCAGCCAACAAACAAAGTGAAAAAGGATTACAACTAGTTTTTATTGTTTAAAATATAATTATAACCTTACTGCATGGACAATTTTGAATCCTATGCTAATCAGGATAATTAAGTCAATTATTTCTTATGTTATATTCTCTTCATGTGCATTTTTCAAGGCTATATTATGTTCCATTGTGTTGGAATGCGAATGTTCAATTACTTTTCCCTATAACTTGGTGTTCTAGGTTGTTTCTGGTTTTAATTTTGAGTTAAACAAAACCCACAGAATATATTATGGTGAACAACTCCATATTCTAGTATTTATAAATCTTCAGATCTGTGTCTCTTTTTGATTTTAAATTTTTTAATGAAAACAGTTTAGGCCGGGCGCGGTGGCTCAAGCCTGTAATCCCAGCACTTTGGGAGGCCGAGACGGGTGGATCACGAGGTCAGGAGATCGAGACCATCCTGGCTAACACGGTGAAACCCCGTCTCTACTAAAAAATACAAAAAACTAGCCGGGCGAGGTGGCGGGCGCCTGCAGTCCCAGCTACTCGGGAGGCTGAGGCAGGAGAATGGTGTAAGCTCAGGAGGCAGAGCTTGCAGTGAGCTGAGATCCGGCCACTGCACTCCAGCCTGGGCGACAGAGCCAGACGCCGTCTCAAAAAAAAAAAAAGAAAACAGTTTATAGAGTTGAGATCTCTTTTGTTCTCCTCTCTGTCTTGTTTTTGCTTCCTTTTCATAGGCAAGAGCTACCATGAATTTGGTATATATTATTTCTGTTTATTTTTTAATATCTCTCTACATGTTGTATGTATAAAAATGCATTAAAAAGTATCATACTGTGCATATCATTCTTTTACTCTTTAATTCCATTCATGTTAATAAAGATCTAGTAAATTTTATCAGTTGTATAGTATTTCATTATATGTGTATATCCTTAATATATTTATTAGCTTATTTATATATATCAATAATTTTTCAAAATCTCACTATGACAAGCATTGCTGCAGTGAATATCCTTATATGTGTCTTTCAGTGCGAAGTGTTCCTCTAGGCTTAGCAAACTTTTCTGTAGATGGATCAATAGTAAATATATTCAGCATTGCAGCCGTATGATCTCTGATCTCTGTTGTAGCTATTCAGCCTTGCTGCTGTAGTATAAAGGGAGCCATAGACAATACCTATTTGGTGGGCTGTATTCTAAAAAATCTTGGTTTACAAAAACAGACAGAAGCTGAATTTGATATTTAGGCTATAGTTTGCCCACCCCTGCTTTAAGGCAGTGATCCATAAACTTTGATAGGTTACAGAATCACCTAGGGCACTTCATAAAAATACAAAGGCCAAGTCCTGTCCTTCAACCTACTTGCCACCTCTATATTTTTATTAACTCTTCAGGTAATTCTAATAAAAAAGTTTGAGAGCCATTGCTTCAAGTATACATATAAAAGTGGAATTTTAAAATAATAAGATAGGTACATTTTCAAATTATTATAAAGTATTTCTGGGTCAGTCTATCTAAAGACACCCCAGATCTACAGTTAGTTCAGTACGTCTGGAATAAATAAGAGGGATGATGAGTGATGAAGCTGGAAATATATGCAGGGGCTAAATAATAAAGGGTTTGGTATTCATGTTAGGGAGTGTGGATTTTCTTATATGTGATAAGAAACTACAGAAATATTTTATATAGAGATTGAAATATCCTCCCACCCCCACCCCAACCACCATGAAGAAAGGATTCCTCAGGGTGGGTTAGAATTGAATAAAAGAAACCAGTTAGGATGCTTTTGTTGTAGTCTAGGTAAAGGAAGGTGGTTTTTTTAGCTTGGGCAGTATTATATGGGGATGGAACATAGGAGACAGATTAAAGATCTATTTAGGAATGAGGATTTCATGAATACTTAGATATTGGGTGAGACTGCAAGAGAATTTAATGACAGTTGAGGGTTTTGGCTTGAATAACTTCATGGATTACAGTGAACAGGATAATAGAAATTGCAACTAGTTAGAATGTTAGGAAATGGTAAGTTTAGTTTTGTTTGTGTGTATTACACCGGTGATAGTGGTTTGGAAGCAACTGAAAATAGTTTTAGATTATGGAAAATTGCTTCTCTGAAGATAGAGATCACCAAGTTATAAGTGTCACATGAAGTCATGGAACTACAAGGGATTGCTCGGGAAAATATATGCAGTCTGAAAAATATGATTGAGGTTGAAACCTTGGGGAATGCTAACACTTAAAGTGTTAGGAGGCACTTTAGGGAATATTATTGAGAAGGCAAAATACTGAGAAAGGATGAGGGGGACAACTGGAAGAATGGTATCATAGAAGTCAAGAAGGGGATGGCTTTATGAATGTTCAGCAAAAGAATGTTCTAGAAACTTCTGCTGTAGGAGAGGATAAAATGCGTTGTCCAGAGTTCAGGCAAATTATTCAAAAGTGAAGAAAGAAGTGCCAATTAGAGGCTAGGATGTTAGGAGAAAATGTGATGTGGTGTGTAGTGGAAGAGTGGGGGTGAGAAAATGTACTGAGTATAATCTATTTTACCTAGAAGCATAGGTTTTAGAATCAGAATGGCTCAAATCATCATGGCTCAAATTCAGACTATGGGACACTGAGGAAGCTGTTTCATCTCTCTGAGACTTAATTTCCTCATCTGTAAAACTGAGTTAATTAAACTGTCATGCAGGGTTACTGTGAAGATTATTAGAGATAGATAAAACAAATAGCATAGTGCCTAACATAGTAAGCTCTGTGTTAGTTCCTGTCCTATTTTCCCTTGATAAAGGAAAAGTACTATTTTATTAAAACAAATCTGTTGTGAAATTAACCCCAATCACCTTGGAAGGGATAAGCATAAGGCCCGAAGATGTGCAATCTGTTTTCACTTATTAAGCTATGCTGTTATATAAGTTGTGAATCTTCTGAATCTTCTGGTACCTTCTCAAAACTATAATAGAATTCACTAGATATTTAACACTCTTTTTTTGAGATGGAGTCTCACTCTGTTGCCCAGGCTGGAGTGCAATGGTGTGATCTTGGGTCCCTGCAACCTCCACCTCACGGGTTCAAGCCATTCTCCTGCCTCATCCTCCCAAGTAGCTGGGATTACAGGTGCCCACCACCATGCCCAGCCAATTTTTGTGTTTTTAGTAGAGATAGGGTTTTGCCATGTTGGCCAGGCTGAACTCCTGACCTCAGGTGATCCGCCTGCCTCACCTCCCATTACAGGCGTGAGCCACCTCATCTGGCTGGTATTTAACACTCTTAATAAAAAGTACAGAACCTTACTTCCCTTGAGCTAGTTGGGTGTTCATTTTCCAGTCTCTTCCATGTGCATTCACCAAAAAGGGACTTAGTGCCTACCTGAAATTCCTTCCAAGAGTTCCCAGGTATGTTCATCAAAGACTTGTAGCCATCTTAATGTATATTAAAGGTGTATTCTTTTTTAATTTTAATGTTTAAGTTCTGGGGTACAAATGTACAAATGCAGGGTGTGCAGATTTGTTACATAGGTAAACATGTGCCATGGTGGTTTGCTGCACCTGTCAACCCATCAGCTAGGTATTAAGTCCAGCATGCATTAACTATTTTTCCTAATGCTCTCCACTCCCTCCACCCCACTCCCTAACAGGCCCCAGTGTGTGGTGTTCCCCTTTCTGTTTCCATGTGTTCTCAACGTTCAGGCCCCACTTATAAGTGAGAACATGTGGTGTTCGGTTTTCTGTTCCTGCATTAGTTTACTGAGGAAAATGGCTTTCAGCTCCATCCATGTCCCTGCAAAGGATATGATCTCTTTTGTTTTTATGGTTGCATATTATTCCGTGGTGTATATGTACCACATTTTCTTTATCCAGTCTATCATTGATGGGCATTTGGGTTGATTCCATGTCTTTGCTATTGTGAATAGTGCTGCTTAATGTATACTTTTATATATGTTATATATGTATACTAATGTATATTAAAATTATACATTCTGAGGATTTCCCCAGAAATTTGGTAGGTCTGGAGTAAGGTCTGGACATTTGTATTTTTTTGGCAGACATCTCAATAGACTCTATTACAGAGCACCACTTGAGATCAACAGATGTAGGGGATCTATATCCCTCAGAGAAAGATGTGCAATACAGACTTGCTTGTGATAAGTTAGTGTAATGTCTCTTATCAACAAGCCCCACCAAAACCCTGCAGTCAATTGTATTGCAAAGTGGAAGTCCTGTTCCTTGACTCATTTAGAGTCATAAAAGTGATGACCCCTATTTTTCTCTTTCTCTAGTTTTCCTATCAATACCCACCCCCTTGTCCTCCATGACACCCAGGCAGCTTGGATTCTTCAGGGAAATCTCTTACCAGTGCATATGTTTTGTCAGTCAGATGGATCCTGTTCCTAAAGCTAGCAAGACTAGCTGGTGGTGAAAAGAATAGGGGAGAAGGTGCAGAAACGAGAAACATTATTTAGGAAAATACTTAATCTCATTCAAACATTCTCTGGAAGACTCTTGATCAATTTGTAGAAAACCAATTCACAGGAAGCCAATTTGCCAAAATCCAAATCCTTGAATATGTTCTAATGAATATAAGTTTATTTAGTAACATTTTAAGAAATGTTTGTTGAAAACACAAAACTTACGGAAATTATTTAGCATTTAGTATTATTATCAAAAATTACTTAGAAAAAGAATATATTTCAGGTTATACATTCACATATATGAATGATTTTCCTTAAAATGAGTTTTTAGTAAGTTTGGAATTATAGGTCGGTTGGTCTCCCTGCAAATTAATCCTTTGGTGACTTGACTTTTTGAAATATTAATCTTTGGCTACTTGTCTATCTTCTCTTCTGACATATGTTTCAGTTTGCCATATGACAAACAGGAGAAGAACATATTACAAAAGCAGGAGAAACCTGGAGGAAGAAATGGTTTTAAGTCTTAGTTCTTTTAAACCATCGGGCCATTGTTTTTATCCCACACCAGTCTCTCCTCTCTATTATTCTCTGTTGTCTATGTCATGTCCCACTCTCTGACTTCCAGGCTGTCTTATTACTCATTGACCTACTTATCTTTTCTTCATCCTGATGCCCCACACCATTTGCCTGACTGTAATACTAATTTCTTTCCTTTATCATGATTCAGATTCTTCTTTTAGCTGTGCTGCCTGATGGACATCCAGCCCTGTTTGGGTCTTCCTGGCACTCATTACCTCGCTGTACACCCAGTTAGTCATGCTCCCGCTGGGCTCACTCTGGTAGTTTATGCCTTCTGAAAATTCTTAGAAATTTTGTTTTTAATGCCTGATAACCAGTCATTAAAATTAATGACCCTAGAGCACTATTGACATGCATGAAGTATATATTTTTAAAGTATTGAGGTTATTAAGATGATATAACCTCCGAGACTGCCTCCTGAGGTGTTCTGTGTCAACCCTCACTGGATTTGTGTTCTCCCCAAGATCAGAATGGTCAATTAGGGGATAGGTACATAGCTTCAAATCACGAAGAGAAAAGTTAGTTTAAACAGATCTTATATGTAAATCTAGTAACAGTGCTGTCCACAAGGGGGCATTTGATATTTAAGTATGTAGAAGGCGGTTTTCTTTCATTGTTGCAGTTGCCTATACTGAAAAGTACTGTGTGTCTAGGAGCTGTGCTTAACTAAATTGTATTCTTCTGTTTTTTCTTTTGTAAGCTTCAGTGGAGTGATTTTTTTTTTTACTTTAGTTTTTTGTGTTCTTTAGCAATTATTGATTTAAAAAATAATAAACAGCCAATGGAATTTTCTTTCTGCTTTGGATAGAGGTGAGGGACTTTTTTGAAAACCTAAGTATACTTTATTTCAGGTGTGTAAACAGTACCTTGAAATTTCTTTCTTACCCTGTTGTTTCAATCTACTCTAGGAAAATGACCTTTAAAAAGCAAATTAAAACAAGAACGTAGGTTAAATATGTTATTGCTTGGAATGCTAAGAAGTTATTAATGTTAGAAACAAAACAAAACAGCTCTTGTATGATAGTAGAAGAATTGGCTTTATGTATGTGATTTTCGTTGTTGTTAATATCTAACGGAGTTTTCAGTTTAACTGTGACATTGCTTTGTCTTTCCAGGCTGCAATTTTCTAGTATATTACCACTGATTTATATAATCAGATAAAAGCAGCTCCTTGGGAAGATCAAGAACATTAAGTTATGAGTAGTCCAGTGAATTGGAACTGATGGAATGAGAGAGTCTGTTCCTCTGTTTTAAAGATCTCTAGTTCATTTTGGAGTCAGTAAAAGAGGGAACCTTAAAGTTATTGTAGTATAGTTTTATATTTTACAGGGATCTCTGGTATGTATATTATAAATGGATAATTACAAATATCTTCCTGTTTGTGGTCCAGGTTATTTCATGATTGCTGTAGTTTTTGCAAAATCTATAATGTGTTTTTGTCTTCTCCCCAGGATAATTTATTTTTATGCTGGCCTTATTCCCATGAGATTGTCCCAATGACACATCATAACTTCCTGAGTTATAGTATAATTTCAAAGCATAGTATGTCTAAAACACAACTCATAAGAAGCAGGTACAGAGAAGGAGAGTGAAGTGGGTTCCAGGAATTCTGGACCACACCAGCTGTAACTGGGTGGGGGCAGTGCTGAGGCTAACTGCAGAAGAGAAAATACTTCGTGTCTCTGTGTTGAGCCTGGAGAGAATGAACACCCACAGAGCTGGGAGACAAAGTCATGTGTTAGAGGCTGGAAGAAGAAACCAAGGTGTTAAAGCTTAAAGCTAAAGACAATGGTGAAGAAAGAAAGAAGGACAAGGCACGAAGACCACACGTTTTCCACATGGTGCCTATAAGGCTTTAGAAATTAGGACATTATAAAAAAATTTTAAATAAAAACATTGATGGAATTTCTAACTTAAACACCAGCGTGGGTTGTTAACGATCTCAAATGTGATCTATTTTAGAATTCACAGGTTTTGAGTATAAAATTATTATTTTTAAATCTAGCAGAATAGTAGAAATATTATTGAAACAGTAGTAGTATTGTGCTTTAAAAAATGCAAATGTGCCTAATTAGAATGTTCCCCATTTTAGTCAAAACATTTTTTGCTTATGAAACTAGTAAGTAAGGCAGTATGTGTGTGGGGCCTCAGTTAGGAAATTTTTTTTATGACTATTACATCATTGGGTGTGTTCACTCTTATATGCTCCTGTCTCACAAACCCATATTCTTCCCATGTATAAAATTCCTAAAGTCCTCCCACCTGACAAAATCCAATAACACATGTAAAATTGGAAAACTGGGTATAATTAGTTTAAGTAAAATCATAATTTTTATTTTGGTAAAGTTGAGTTTGAAGTGTGAAGAAAATGTTAAGAATAGGCACCCAGGGGCCTACTTTTACATTTGGATCTGATATTTATTAGATAAGAAATGATAGCTGATCATTGAAATGAATGGATAAGAAGAAATCTCAGCAGGTGAGTGATTTAAACACATTTTGGAAGGCTCATAGCTGAAAGAATACAAATTGACTTGATAGAAGTTGAGGAAGCAACAACAGAGTGCCTACAGAGAAGAATATTGGTGAAAATAATGCATTCACTCTTCTGACCTGCTTCGTGCTTTAGAACTTGGCAGATATGGAAGAAGATGGGGGTGAGAAAGGAGCTGAAAACTGGGAGACAGTTGAAGATGAACACATGGAGCAGTTGGTCACTGGGACCCCTCTGCCATTCCATGCAGCCAGGATACTCTCCTTCAGTTAGGAGTCTATTTTCTGGAGAAATTAAACTGCAATAGCTCTTGTACTCTGGAGTTTCAGACACAGAGACGTGTGAGTGAGACAGAGGTCTAAGAATGGTGGGATCAAATGAAAATATGCAGTTTGAATAATGGAACTCTCAGCTCTCTTCTGCCCTTCTCCATGAAACCAGCAGGTAGGATTAAATGTTAAGGGTTAGGAGATTGGAGTATTCTTCAGCAAAAAACCTGAAATGCCCTTTGGAAAAGTTAGCGTGTTGAATGGGAAGAAATAGGAAGAAAAAACAAGAGAAAAAATAATTTCAAAAAAATAGAAAAGTTAGTATGGTGACCCAACAATGAACCTCACAGACTTCCCAGGACAGGAAGGTTAATTGAGGACCATAGGTGCTGGGCTTCAAAAAAATTTTACATGTGTTACTACTTTTGTATGAGGTTTATACTTCCTAAGGGCTGTTCTCCGCCTATGATTAAGTGCAGTGGAGCTACTAAGGCAGACCCATTCCCGCGAAGCGTGGGACTCCATTGTCAGCTGACTTCGACTTAAAGTTCCCTGATGGCTTTTTTCAAAAAGTTTTTATTTCAATACATTTTGGGGTACGTGTGTGTGTGTGTGTGTTTTCTTTTTGTCACATGGATGAATTATACAGTGGTGAATTCTAAGATTTTAATGCACTCATCACCCGAGTAGTGTACATTGTCCCTAATGTGTAGTTTTTATTGTTATTTTATTTTATTTTTAGTTTTTTTCTTTTTTGAGATGGAGTCTCACTCTGTCACCCGGGTAGGAGTGCAGTGGTGCAATCTCGGCTCACTGCAACCTCTGCCTCCTGGATTCAAGCAATTCTCCTGCCTCAACCTCCTGAGTAGCTGGGACTACAGGCATGTGCCACCACTCCCGGCTAATTTGTTTGCATTTTTAGTAGAGACGGGGTTTCACCATGTTGATCAGGCTAGTCTCGAACTCCTGACCTGTGATCCGCCCGCCTCAGCCTCCCAAAGTGCTGGGATTATAGGCATGAGCCACCACACCCAGCCACTAATGTGTAGTTTTTTTATCCCTTCCTTCCCTGCCAGCCACCCGCTTCTGGGTCTCTAAAGTTCATTATATTACTCTGTATGCTTTTGTGTACTCACAGTAAAGCTCCCACTTACAAGTTAGAACATACAGTTTTTAGTTTTCTACTCCTGTGTTACTTCACTTAGAATATTACCCTTCTATTCCATCCAAGTTACTGCAGAAGACATTATTTCATTCCTTTTAATGCCTGAGTAGTATTCCATGGTGTATATATAACCACATTTGCTTTATCTACTTGTTAGCTGATGGGCACTTAGGTTGGTTCCACATCTTTGCAATTGTGAACTGTGCTGCTAAAAACATATGTGTGCAAGTGTCTTTTTTGTATAATGATTTCTTTTTCTTTGGGTAGGTACCCAGTAGTGTGATTGCTGGATCAAATGGTAGATCTACTTTTAGCTCTTTAAGGAATCTCCATACTGTTTTCTATAGAGGTTGTACTAATTTACATTCCCGTCAGCAGTGTATAAGCGTTGCGTTTTCCCTACATCCATGCCAACGTCTATTGTTTTTTGACTTTTTAATAGCCATTCTTGCAGGAGTAAGGTAGCATCTTTGTGGTTTTAATTTACATTTCCGTAAGGATTAGTGATGTTGAGCGTTTTTCCGTATGTTTGTTGGCCATTTGTATATCTTCATTTGAGAAATATCTATTCATGTCCTTGCCCACTTTTTGATGGGATTTTTTTTTTCTTGCTGATTTGTTTGAGTTCCTTGTAGATTCTAGATTCTACTCCTTTATCAGATGTGTGGTTTGCAAATATTTTCTCCCATTCTGTGAGTTGTGTGTTTGCTCTGATTATTATGTCTTTTACTGTGCAGAAGCTTTTTAGTTTAATTAGGTCTCATTTATTTTTGTTTTTGTTGCATTTGCTTTTTGCATCTTAGTCATGAATTCTTTGCCTAGGCCAATGTCTATGAGAATTTTTCCAACCTTGTCTTCTAGAATTTTTATACTTCCAGATCTTATATTTAAGTCTTTGATCCATCTTGAGTTGATTTTTATATAAGTTAAGAGATAGGGATCCAGTTTCATTCTTCTACATGTGGATTGCTAGTTTTCCCAGCGCCATTTATTAAAAGGGGGGTCCATTCCCCAGGTTATGTGTTTGTATGCTTTGTTGAAGATCAGCTGGCTGTAAGTATTTGGCTTTATTTCTGGGTTCTCTATTCTGTTCCATTAATCTATGTGCCTGTTTTTTATACCAGTACCATCCTGTTTTGGTAACTATACCGTTGTAATACAATTTGAAGTCTGGTAACATGATGTCTCTAGAGTTGTTCTTTTTGATTAGGATTGCTTTGGCTATTTGGGATCTTTCTTGGTTCCATATGAATTTTAGGATTTTTTTTTTTTCTACTCCTTTGAAAACTGATGTTGGTATTTTGATGGGAATTGCACTGAATCTATACATTGCTTTGGGCATTATGGTCCTTTTCACAACAATGATTCTTCCAGTTCATGAGCATGGGATGCGTTTCCTTTTGTGTGTGTGTCATCGGTGATTTCTTTCAGTAGTGGTTTGTAGTTCTCCTTGTAGAGGTCTTTCACATGCTTTGTTAAGTATATTCCTAGTTTTTTTGTCTGTTTTGTTTTGTTTTGTTTTTGCAGCTACTGTAAAAGAGATTGAGTTCTCGATTTGATTCTCAACTTGGTCATTTCGTTGTTCAGCAGTGCTACTGATTTGTGTACATTGATTTTGCAACCTGAAACTTTACTCAATTTGTTTATCAAATCTAGGAGTCTTTTGGGAGGAGTCTTTAGGATTTTCCAGGTATACGATCATGTCATCTGAAAACAGCAATAGTTTGGATTCCTCTTTTCCAATTTGGATGCTCTTTATTTCTTTCTCTTGCCCGAATGCTCTGGCTAGGACTTCCAGAACTATATTCAATAGGAGTGGTGCAAGTAGACATCCTTGTCTTGTTCCTGTTCTCAGGGGGAATGCTTTCAACTTTTCCCAATTCAGTATGATGTTGGCTGTGGGTATGTCATGTATGGCTTTTATTATTTTGAAGTAAGTCCCTTCTATGTCTAGTTTGTTGAGAGTTTTTATCACAAAGTGATGCTGGATTTTGTCCAGTGCTTTTTCTGCGTCTATTGAGATGATCATATGGTTTTTGTTTTAAATTCTGTTTATGTGATATATCACATTTATTAACTTGCATATGTTAAATCATCCCTGCATCCCTGGAATGAAGCCCACTTGATCAAAATACATTATCTTTTTGATGTGCTGTTGGATTCAGTTAGCTAGTATTTTGTTGAGGATTTCTGCCTCTATGTTCATCAGGGAAATTGATCTGTAGTTTTCTTTTGTTGTTGAATCCTTTCCAGGTATTAGTATCAGGGTGATACTGGCTTCATAGAATGATTTAGGGAGGATTCTCTCTTTCTCAGTCTTTTGGAATAGTTTCAGTAGGATTGATACCAGTTCTTCTTTGAATGCCTGATAGAATTTAGCTGTGAATCCAACTGGTCCTGGGTGGTGTTGTTGTTGTTGTTGGCAACTTTTAAATTACTGATTCAATCTTGTTGCTTGTTACTGATCTGTTCAGGGTTTCTGTTTCTTCCTGATTTAACCTAGGAGGGTTGCATGTTTCCAAGAACTTATCCATTTCCTCTAGGGTTTCTAGTTTGTGCACGTAAAGGTAATTATAGCAGTCTCAAATGATTTTTGTTTTGTTTTTTAGTTGGAGTCTTGCTCTGTCACCCTGGCTGGAGTGCAGTGGCACAATCTCAGCTTACTACAACCTCCACCTGCTGGTTCAAGTGATTCTCCTGCCTCAGCCTCCCAAGTAGCTGGGATTATAGGCGTCCATAACCAAACCTGGCTAATTTTTGTATTTTTAGTAGAGACGGGGTTTCACCAGGTTGGCCAGGATGGTCTCGAACTCCTGACCTCAAATGATCTGCCCACCTCAGCCTCCCAAAGTGCTGGGATTACAGGCATGAGCCACCATACCTGGCTTGAATGATGTTTTGTTATTTCTATGGTGTTGGTTGTAATGTTTCCAGTATCATTTCTAATTGAGCTTATTTGGATCTTCTCTCTTCTTTTCTTGGTTAATCTAACTAATGTTCTATTTTGTTTATTTTTTCAAAGAGGCAGATTTTGGTATCATTGATCTTTTGGGGCTTTTTTGTTTGAATTTCATTTAGTTCTACTCCGATCTTTTTATTTTTTTTTCTTCTTGTAGCTTTGGGTTTAGCTTGTTGTTGTTTCTCTAGCTCCTTGAGGTATGATATTAGGTTGTCAATTTGTGCTCTTTCACCTTTTTTGATAGAGGCATTTAGTGCTATAAACTTAGCACTGCTTTTGCTGTATACTAGAGGTTTTTATAGCTTGTATCATTATTATCATTCAATTCAAAGAATTTCTAAATTTCCATCTTTATTTCATTGTTAACCCAGATATCATTCAGGAGCAGATTATTTAATTTGCATGTATTTGTATAGTTCTGAGGGTTCTTTTTGGAGTTGATTTCTACTTTTATTGCTCTGTTGTCTGAGAATATACTTTATATGATTTCAATTTTTAAAAATTTATTGAGATTTATTCTGTGGCTTATCATATGGTCTGTCTTGGAGAATGTTCCATGTGCTGATGAGAAGAATATTCTGTAAATATCTGTTAAGTCCATTTGTTCTGGAGTGTCATTTAAGTTCACTGTTTGTTGACTTTCTGTCTCAAAAATCTGTCTAGTGCTGTCAGTGGCGTCTTCCACCATTATTGTATTGCTGTGTCATTTCTTAGATCTAGTAGTAATTTTTAAAATGTAAACATTTTAAAATGTTTTATAAATCTGGGAGCTCCAGTGTTAGGTGCATATAAATTTAGAATTGAAGTATCTTCTTGTTTAATTGATCATTTTGTCATTATATGCTGACCATCTTTGCTTTTTTTAATGTGTTACTGCTTTGAAGTCTGTTTTGTCTGATATAAGAATAGCTACTACTGCTCACTTTTGGTTTCTATCTGCATGGAATATCTTTTTGCACCTTTTTACCTTGAGTTTATATGAATCCTTCCATGTTAGGTGAGTCTCTTGAAGACAGCAGATATTTGGTTTGTGATTTTTTTTAATTCATTCTGTATTTTTTAAGCAGAGCATTTAGACCATTTACATTCAGTGTTAATGTTGAGATACAAGGCACTGTTGTCTTCATCATATTAATTGTTACCTAGATAGTTTTCTTTTCCATTGTGTTATTGTTTTATAGGCCCTGTGAGTTTTAAGGTTTCAAGAGGTCCTGTTTTGGTACATATTGGGCTTTTGTTTCAAGGTCTAGAACTCCTTTTAGCATTTCTTATCGTTCTGGTTTGGTAGTGACAAATCCCTCCAGCATTTGTTTGTCTGAAAATGACTTTATTTCTCCTTCATTTATGAAACTTAGTTTTGCTGGATACAAAATTATTAGCTGAGAGTTATTCTGTTTAAGGAGGTTGAAGATAGGACTGTAATCTTTTCTAGCTTGTAAAAATATGAAATCTTCATGAATTTGTGTGTCACTCTTGCACAGGGACTATGCTAATCTTCTCTGTATCATTCTAATTTTAGTATATGTGCTGCAGATGTGAGCACTCTTGGTTGGCTTTGCCAAACTTTTCGTAGACTACATTGCAGCCTGGGACATTTCTGCTTTCAACCAACCTTCTCTCCCTGTCCTTTACTAGGACTGAGACTTGCATTACTGTCAGACTGCTCTCCTGGCCTCTTCCTGCTCCCTATTTCCTTTTACATGGGTGTGTCTCATAACATGATCCTTTCACATGTAATCCCATCATAGTGTCTGCTTCTCAGAAGACCAGGTCTAAAACTAGGAGTAAGAATAGTGATATGAGAAAATAGGAGGTAATTTGTAACTGGCTCACTCACTGTGTAGCAGGAAGAGGATCTGTTCTGATTGGTAGATGTGACAACAGTAGATCCTGGCCCAACATAGCAGTTCATTTCATAAAGATTGCACTGATGATGATCTTGGAAAATGTCCTGTTGGAGTGGAGTACTGTGGAAGAAGCCATGATGCGGGCATTTGCTACTAAGTTTTACTGACAGCCTACATAAGGATAATGAGAGGCTGAGGACTGTTAACAAGTATGTGAAACCAGAAAGTCTTGGTGGTAGCCTCATAAGAGGCCCTCTATACCAGTAGTGGAAGGGTGGACAGGGTAAAACAATAGGCTAAAGACCTAATTGTGAGAGTTGCAGAGCTCCAGAGGCATCTGAATGCTCAGCCCAGGTAGGTCTGTTATGTGAAGGGCAGGGCCCTGATAGGGATGACCAGGGATCCTGAAAACTCTGATAGGACATCTGGATAGGTGCCCCTGAGGATCTGGATTCTACAAGTCTACCTGGACCCTCCGGGTGTGCAGAGGTGGCCCACCCTTCTCTAATAAGGGCTAGAAGAGTATCCACTGTGCTGGAAGATGCTGTGGAGGCCTCTTCCCAACAAGACAACTGGTTTCCCCCTCAGGAGCTGCACCCACCTCCTCCCCTGGCTGCCAAGCCAATTAAGAATGGTGCTGTTCAGCATCTCTAGTTAAAGAAAGAAAAGCAAAAACATAGGAGCAGGAGGCTGAGGACAGCCCAGCAGAGAGCATAATTCTTTTACTCATTTCCCAGATCTGAACCAATTTCCAGAACCAGAAACTACTGACCAAAGAAGTGGCTGGATTCCTAAGAAGGGCCCTGCAATACTAGTCAAAGTTTATGTTATGACAGTATCCATAGTCCTCCCAAAAGGGATCTCTGGCCATTTACACAGGTGACTGTACACTGAGGAAAAGGAAATAACTAGCTCTCAAGGACGATTGAGCACAGAGTCCGAGTTGACATTGGTTCCCAGAGTGGAAATCTATGACCAAATTCCAAATCACAGTGGGCTCCATGTGCCCACAGACTCCTCTACCCCTGCAGTGATAATTATCTCCATCACCAAGTACATAATTGAAATAGATATACTTGACAGTTGAAAGTTACTCCCTTGTAGGTCCCTAATCTCTGAAGTAAAAGCTATCATGGTAGGGAAAAGACCAAATAAAAACTTCTGAAACTACTCCCTTCACCAGACCAAAATTGTAAATCAAAAACATGTCTTATCCCAGGGAAGACAGTAGAGAGTAGTACCATAGTTAAAGACTTAAAAGATGCAAATATACTGGTGCCTATCATAGCTGTCTTTAATTTGCCAGCCTAATGGCTGCAGAAACTGGATGTCTCTTGGGGAAAAACTGTAGGCACTACAGACTTAAATTAGTAGCCTCAATTGCAGCTACTTTGCCTGATGTGATATTACTGCCAGAGCAGATTAATAAGGTTTCACGTACAGGGTATGCAGCCATTGATTTGGAGAATTCATTCTTTTCATTTCAGTTAGAAAAGGGGATCAAAGTATGTGACTCCTTGTTTCAGCTAGAACATGTATACAGCTTGAAAGTTGTCAATCTTGTCATTACAACTTTCAAACTGAAAATCAGGCCGGGCGCGGTGGCTCAAGCCTATAATCCCAGCACTTTGGGAGGCCGAGACGGGTGGATCATGAGGTCAGGAGATCGAGACCATCCTGGCTAACATGGTGAAACCCCGTCTCTATTAAAAATCCAAAAAAAAAAAAAAAAACTAGCCAGGCGAGGTGGCGGGCACCTGTAGTCCCAGCTACTCTGGAGGCTGAGGCAGGAGAATGGCATAAATCCGCAAGGCGGAGCTTGCAGTGAGCTGAGATCTGGCCACTGCACTCCAGCCCGGGTGACAGAGCAAGACTCCATCTCAAAAAAAAAAAAAAAAAAAAAGAAAATCAATGACTTTTCTTGGACCGATTAGAAAATTGTGTTTGCAGGGCAAACTCCTACCCTGAAATCTGGATAAACAGACAAAAGTGGACAGTCACAATTGAGATCTGTTCACCTAAAATGAGAACTGTTAGAATTGTAAACTGGTAGGTGCACCTGAATGGTTAACTTTGATTAATTACTGGAGGGAAAATAGACAAATCCATTGTGAAAGTTGGAGACTTCAACATCCCACTGTCAGTGATTGATAAGCAGGCAGTTGACCTGAACAGTGCTACCAACCAACTTGATCTAATTGACATTTATTGAGTATTCTATCCAACACCACCAGAACACAGATTCTTCTCAAGCTCACATGTAACATTCATTAAGATAGACCACATTCTGAATCCCCTATTAGATTCTCAGCTTCATGAGGACAGTGTCTAGGTTTGTAATTCTTAGTGTGCTATTCCTAGCACAATGCCTGACACATAACAGGTGCTTCATAGGCAGTTTTTGAATAAATGAATGAATTGTAAAATTAGGCCACAAGACAGGGAATCTAGTCAGGTTGGGAACAGCAGTAAGATATAGTCTAAGTCACAAAGGAAGTACAGGTATATTAAAAATGTTTAGGCCTCAAGAGTTAGTATTGCAAATTTACACCTGAAAGTAACAGCAAACATCCTCTGTCATAGAGACTGCCACTTGACTAATATTCCTAAGTCCCTGTTTTCATGATGTCTCTTCTTTAGTAACTTGGAACAGCTCCCAGTTCTTAGACTCCTGAGCCTAACATGTTAAGCCTTCTTTATCCAGGTCCTTCTCTAGGTATCTTACTTTGTCTTTTGTTTATTGCTCAAATATTTTGCTTCAGCTCTATCACTACCATTAAATAATCGTTTCTGATTCAAGCCTGTGACCAATAGATAGCTCCTTCCATTTCACTTTTTCCATCGAAATCCTTCTCATTTTAAGGACTCTGTAGCCCATGTTGATCAACTTCTTTTAAAAACTTCTGAAGTATTTATTGTCTATGTTTCACATTTTGGCTTTTAATCACATACTGCCTGTAATTTTAACTGCTATTTGAATGTACTTTTTTTGGGTATGAATTTCTAAAGTTTTGAATCCCATCTAATTCAGGTCATCTTTAATGCAAAAATAATTTGTGTTACAGAAAGTTATTTGTAAGCTAACTTCTTTTAGAACTTGGAATACATTTTCCATTAAAACTATACTAAAAAGGGTTGGATTCATTTTACATCTATAAATATATTTTACAAATTATGTAACTGATCTACGTTACTATGGTAGCCTAAACTTGGAATTCTTGGAGCAAGCGTCCATGTAGCAGAATTTTGAACTACCTCCCTCACCCCCTGATTATCCCTTCAAAAGCTCTTCATATTGAGCAGATTATTTCATAGGGCTTTAATTTTCTATAAAATGACTCAGTTTAGCTTCTTGCATATGTTTGCCTTTTATTGATTTTCTTCCGGAGCAAATTTGTATTTGGGGGAAGGGAACTGGAAACCATTCATGATACTAGTGTATAATTAATTTTTGAAGAATAATAATTCCTACCTGAGAAATATCACCCAATTACGTTTTAACAGGGATGTTAGTCAAATATATATAGTGAGGATGTGTCATTTTTCAGGGATTTGTTTTATCACTAGAATTATTTTGAGAGACTGGAACTTGCCCTGTTTCACTGAATTATTCTCTTAATATAATTTTTAAAATTCTAGTAATTGTTAAGAAGTATCTAAGAGAGAATAAAGTGTTTAGAGAAGTAGCTGTGTTTCAGGAAGGTATGAGCTCTGAAATATCTTGCAGTTTTGCTTTGTGGAGATTTAAGTCAACTGCTTCCATTTTTCTTTGAAGGATTCTTTTAATAGATTTAGTGACCTAGATCATGACCAATATAATTGAGAGAATTTGACTTGAAGATTTTTTTCCCTTTAATTTGCAAGAATGTGAGAACTCATTGGAGTTACTGAAAATGATCAGTTATCAGTTGGGGATTAAATTTTAAACCAAATGAGTGTATTATTGCTCTGACCTCTAAGCCTTTTTTTCTCTACTTTCCTACCAATGTTTTAGGGAACTTGATTGTAAATTCAACAAATACTATAGCCTCACAATTCCTTGAACTGCTTAATTGTATTAATCCCTCCCTCTCCCACTCCTTTTCAGAAACCCTTATACCATGGCCAAACCCTGGGCTTTAGCATCTCCTTTGTAGAGGGCATTTTGGTTTGGTTTGATCAGCATTCCCTCTGGCTTCTTCTAGGACAGAACTCCCCTCCTTCTGCAAATTGTATTTTCTCCTTCTTTCAATCGTATGTTTATACCAACAGAGTTTTCCCTGCTTTATATGTCCCCAGAGCTCATTAGTCTAGAGGTGGAGACCTTACATAGACTGGCCAACCATAGTATCTCTTAGAAAAGAGATACTCACCCCCACCACTGATCCAGGGCTGGGCACAGAGACAGTTCAAGAAACCAAGCCCACTAGCTCTGGACCTATAGTTAGATGGCCCTTTTATGCAGAGAGCAGAGCCTAGAACATACTTCCTAGGTAAAAATCATTCTTTAAAGATCTCTGTTGGGCTACCCAGTATATACCAATCTTCACCCCTCCAGCCACCTTTATCCTTTCAGTTGGGGCAGGGAATCTTCAGGTTTTCATGATTGAAGGCTTGAGCCACAGTTAAAAGCATATTTGAAGCATGACTTGAATTCCTAGGTATAGTTCAAAGCTAGTAGTACTTTTATTTATTTAGGTATTACAACTAATCTTTGTGGCACATGTTAGAAGTCCAAGACTGGCAGGACAGGGCCAGTAGGAGACTAGATCTAGCAGTAAATCAATATGTTATGTACTTTCACACCCAGAAGGAGATGGAGGTGTTCATCATTCATCAGGTACTGGCACAGTCATGCTGGTACAGTTCAAATAGTACTATGTGACAGTGGGTCAGGCTGGCCTTAGAAAATTATTTCCACTCATCTCCTTTTTGTCTAAGGATGAGATCACATACCCCCGCCAAGGACTGTGTATTTGGTAATCTGAACACTATGTGCTGAAGTGTTGGCAGAGGAGGTTTAATTGTTAACATAAGTCATTTCTGGGTGGTAGATTCGAGTTGGGTGGGGCCAAGCATTTCTGGGCAGCACTAGAGGGGTAGACAGTTATTCCTCTACATGAACTTCCTGACAAAGTTTCTGCATGTGAAAGTCTCTCAGCAGGGGCATCTCTTAATGGTTTTCCCAGAATATAAGAGAAAACTAAAAAGTGTGGGATGATTAAACAACCCAGACCCAAGCCAATTTAGAGTAAATTGGCACCTGGGTCTATTGGGCTACAATCAACTAATGAATTTACCTAAACTCACAAATGCTCTGCAGTGAGTTCCAACAGCAAGTTCCCAATGGCATATTTCTGATGTTCAGTTCTGTGATCACAGGGCAGGCTCTGGAGGCAAGTCAAATCATAAAGAATCCAGCTTTCCTACAGAACAGGCACAAGTTATCTTCTAGTGGCAGTGTGGGTTTTCTTTGCTACAAATTTAGCTCTATGCCTAGCATTCTGCCTTCAACTCATATGCTTTGAGTCACTAATTATGCTAGGCTGCCAGTCTTAGATATCAGCCAGTTGACTGTCCAGCCAGTCCCACCTGAAAAGGATGGTAAGATTGTTTTTTGGCCTAACAGAACCCTTTTGAGTGAAACAAACAAACAAACTTCCTTCTCAGAACTGACAGATTGCCAAAGTATGTTGCTGGCTGAGGCACTGTGGTAGGAAAGGTAAAACTGTATCAGGAACACTTGTCAGGATGAATTGTTGCTGTTTTGCGGTTGGAAGGCATCTTGTATAATCAACTCATGCCACCAAGCAGCTGACTGATCTTGAAGGATGGCACAGTAACAGTGGCTTATGTTGTCGTCTCTTGTTGGTAGGCTAGACATTAGCAGCAGCAGTACTAGATTAGTCTTGCTGGGAAGGAGCCCATTATGTTGAGCCAATGCAAAGCTGCCATCTCAGCCACTGTGGTTACTGTTCATGAGCTCATTGTCTACCCACTGGGGTGGCCAAAAACAGAAAAACCAGATGCTATCTCCTGGTTAGGTCTTTGTTCCATATGGTTTAATGCCTCTTATGTAGTGGGTGCTCTCTGGTGAAAATTACTGTGCAATACAGAGATTTCACCCTTTGTTCCCACTTTTATAGGACCATCCACATACCTCTTTCCCAGATTTCCTCATCCCCAATCATCAAGTCAGTACAGGCCCTCAGTGAATGTTGGCCAGGTAGAAGGATTATAAGATTCTTGAAAGCTTTTCTGCATTTCTATATGTGACATCCAGGAAACCGTGCACTTCTAAGTCCTCTCTGAAAAGCTAAAACAGATGGGGGTAGGAGGTTCTTATGAAAAGTAGCATTCAGAAAAGAAAGTTCTAGAGTTTGTGAGGGATGCACTGACACAAAAAAAGAAAAATAATATGATCAGGAAAAGGAGATTATTTATCAAGCCAAAGAAGTGAAAGAAGTAGAATGGTAGAATAGGCACTAAAGGTTGGTAATCAGGAAAATTGTGAGGATATTACAGAGTAGACCAGTTCTAGAAACTAAGACTTTAACCTAGATACCCCTCATCACAAATAGCTGGAGTTTTTTACATAAGGGTTTGCTTACATTTATTTCACTAATACCAGGAAACTAGTATAACTCAGATTGGAAGATAAAAATTATACATTTTAATTGTACATTTATCTAACAATTTATAATTATGTATATGTATGGTATTATTGATGTGGATCAAGATAATTCACTACATTCCATCTTTCTACAAAAAAGGTGCCATAAACTTTTTCCTGTATTTGGATGCCTATTTGATCCTGTTTTTATAGATTTCTAAGTTAGTTTTTCACCAGGAAATAAAAATTGACTTAGAGTATACAGTTAACAATAGGACATCCTCTTTAAGTGTCTTTGCCTGTACCTCTTTTGTTACAATGGTAACAATAAAATGAACATGCATATAATAATTGTTTACCTTCTGTGGCCTTTGGAGTCATGTTACCTGGGTTCCATTCCAGCTCTACCATTATTAGCTGCGTGTCTTTGAGCCAGTTATGTAATCTCCATAAGCTGCAATCTTCTCAACAGTCAAATAGAAATATATTAGCCATTTCAACTGTAATAAGGATTAAATGAAATAATCTATGAAAAGCACTTAGGCCCAGGACTCCCAGAGGCATGGAGGTGCACTGGGCTGGGCAGGCCAAGCGAGGAGGCATCTCCATTGGAGCAGGCCATGCCCGAAGGCCACAAACTGCCCACCTGCCTCAGGCAGGCCTGTCAGCCACCCCTCCCCTCCCTGCGCCCAGTCCCTGGCAGGGCCAGAGAGGCCACCACCTGGTGGGAGTCTGGAGAAGATGAGGCAGGAGAATAGGGTCTGGAGACAGGGAGTCTAAGGCCAACCTGCCTCTGACTTCTTGGAATTCAACCTAAAGGAAAACTTCAACCTCTCATTGGTCATGAGCCAAGTCTTTACTTCAGCCCCTGATTCGTATTTTTGGGCCAAGTCTTCACTTCAGGGTTGGTGGTGGGCTGTCTTCATTTGCATAGGGTGTAACCAACAGGAAACCTCTAAAGGGTGTTATCAAGTTCTTTTAGTTAATAACCCCAGGGAACATTAGACTCAGACCTCTTGAGCCACTTGCTTGAGCCCGCTTCACTCTTGGAGTGTCCTTTCACTTCAGTAAATCTATGTCGCTGCCATCCATTGCTTTATTTGAGCATTTTGTTCAAGTCTTTGTTCAATACACCAAGAACCTGGACAACTCGCAGTCAAGACTTCCCATCCGGGCCGGGCGCGGTGGCTCAAGCCTGTAATCCTGGCACTTTGGGAGGCCGAGACGGGTGGATCACGAGGTCAGGAGTTCGAGACCATCCTGGCTAACCCCATCTCTACTAAAAATACAAAAAACTAGCCGGGCGAGGTGGCGGGCGCCTGTAGTCCCAGCTACTCAGGAGGCTGAGGCAGGAGAATGGCGTAAACCCGGGAGGCGGAGCTTGCAGTGAGCTGAGATCCGGCCACTGCACTCCAGCCTGGGAGACAGAGCCAGACTCCGTCTCAAAAAAAAAAAAAAAAAAAAAAAAAAAAAGACTTCCCATCCGGTAACAAAGGGAAGCCAAGAAGCACTTCCTGAGGGAGAGCTCATAATGCTCCTGAGTGAAGCCACGACAAGATGGTGGCTCTGAGGGGGAGATAGGGACCAAGTGACTCAGCTCATCACCAGGGGGCAGGATGCTGCCTTCTAATTCGACCATCCTGCCCTTGCCCCTCACTATCATGGCGGCTCTCACCACTGTAGTCCTGCTACCTACATAGACTGTGGTATCCGAGGGAGGGAGATCCTGGGAATCCCTGGAGCCTGCCTTCTTGGAAAGAGCAGGGCTCGAGCACAGGAACACATTTTAGATGTGCCTGCAGGGAGCAGGATTCCTCGATAGGCACTCATCCTTACCCGGCAGCTTCAGGCTCTTGGTTTTGATTGTTTTCATACGTGTGACAGATGACATGGCCAGTCACACTGTAATGTCTGGAGAAACTGTTAACGGAAAGGGATCCCGATCCAGATTCCAAGAGAGGGTTCTTGGATCTTGCACAGGAAAGAATTAGAGGGAAATCCATAGTGTAAAGTGAAAGCAAGTTTATTAAGAAAATAAAGGAATAAAAGAATGGCCACTCCATCAGCAGAGCAGCCCCCAGGGGTGCTGATGGGCTCTTTTTTTTTTTTGCTTATTTCTTGATTATATGCTAAAGGAGTGGATTATTCATGAGTTTTCCAGGAAAGGGGTGGGTAATTCCTGGAAATGAGGGTTCCTTCCCTTTTAAGACTATACAGGTAATTTCCTGATGTTGCCATGGCATTTGTAAATTGTCATGGTGCTAATAGAAGTGTCTTTTAGTATGCTAATACATTATAATTAGCATATAATGAACAGTGAGGATAATCAGAGGTTACTTTTGTTGCCATCTCAGGTTCTGGTGGATTTTGCCCCATTTCTTTACTGCATCCTTTTATTGACAAAGTCTTTGTGACCTGTACCTTGTGTCAGTCTATTTCATTCTGTGACTAAGAATGTCTAACCTCCTGGGAATGCAGCCCAGTAGGTCTCAGCCTTATTTTACCCAGCCTGTATTCAAGATGGAGTTGCTCTTGTTCAGATACCTCTGACAAAAACCTCTATAGGGGAGGAGGACTCAGCAGATAGGCTGTGGCCCAGACAGCAGCTGCCAAGCTGATGGAGCCTGCACCCACCCAATTTGGCCAAAGAAGCCCCCATACTCTCCATGAAAAACATTTCCAGAAGCTGCTGTGTCAATAACAGTCTCAAAACAAAAGCAAAACCACCAACACTGAAGATCATTCTAGAGTCTGATTTGAAAAATAGGGTCAAATTCTGCAGGGACTTTCAAGTGGCAAAAAAATCACCCTAGTAACCAGATCTACAGTCTCATCCATCACACCAGGGAAAATGCTCCATTCGCCGTTCCTCAGCTTCTGGTTCTGGTTTCTGAGTTCTCTCTATATTGGAGGGGTTTTAAAGCTAGAGGGACCTTTGCCCACTTACTCATTCACAGATCTGAATATGGAGGTCAAGAGGGGAAGTGACATGTCCTAAGTCAGAGTAGATAAGAAAATAAGACAATGACTGAGCCCTTAGTGTATACTGGGTACTGGCTAGCTACTGGGGATATGGAGATGAAGAAAACAGTCCCTTTTACAAGGAGCTCCATCTAGTAAGGTAGAAAGATTGTTTTTCTTTTTTTCATTTTTTTTTTTTTAGATGGAGTCTTGCTCTGTCACCAGGGTGAAGTATAGTGGTGCCATCTTGACTCACTGCAACCCCCACCTCCTGGGTTCAAGCGATTCACCTGCCTCAGCCTCTCAAGTAGCTGGGACTACAGGCATGCGCCACCATGCCCAGCTAATTTTTGTATTTTTAGTAGAGACGAGGTTTCACCATGTTGGCCAGGATGGTCTCGATCTCTTGACCTCGTGATCTGCCTGCCTTGGCCTCCCAAAGTGCTGGGATGACAGGCATGAGCCACCATGCCCAGCTGATAGACAGACTCTTTGTAGGCAGGACCAGGCTTCCCTGAAGCAGAAGGAAACTTGAAATTAGGGAAATGAGCCTCACCAGGGGTGGCCACCACACTGCCCTGAGATGATTATGTGTGGACACAGGGCTACGACATAGCCCTGCTTTGACCTTGTAGCTGTGCTGTAGGGCTAGATGGGGCCTGGAGTGGCCTGAGCTAGGGGCTGCCATGAGCTCTTTCCACTCCCCCAAGGCATTGCGTAAGTAATGTCACTTTCTATTTGTACAGCAAAATCAAGAATATAGTTTTCTATAATACCAGGTGCCTCCCATACCCCCAGCTCAGTGAATGGTCTACCTGGTCGATAGGCCCTTGTTTGTGTTAGAGACAGAACACTAGTGGTAAGCTGTGGCCCACAGGCCACTGGCAAATGGAGGCAGAGCTGCAGAGCCCTTAGGAACCACAGAGCACCTTTTTCTGCTACACAATGCCTACCCAGCTTCTGCTGGCCCACCTGTGGGCAGTAGTAATTAGTGATGTGCAGCCTGGGACTAGTGCCAGGGAACCTATGGACACTCTGGGTGATCAGACATGTGTTGCTGTGGTGGCCTTTATGATCAGGAGATGACATGCAGTGAGAAGAAGGGAAGAGACGGTCAGAAGGACCTCAGACCAGGTTGAGGTCCACAGAAAGGCCAGGGCCAAGATGTGGTCAGCACCCCAGGCCGGTGGGGGCCTCGTATCACCCATGCTGGAGGTCAGTCCTTGACTGCTCCAAAACTTCTGCTTGAGGGGTTCTAAATGAAATGAGCAGGCCTTCCCTTCAGGACATGACTGAGTGATATGGTTTGGCTCTGTGTTCCCACCCAAATCTCATCTTGAATTGTAATAATTCCACATGTCAAGGGTGAGACCAGGTGGAGGTCATTGATTATGGGGGCTGTTTCCCTCATGCTGTTCTCATGACAGTGAGTTCTTACAAGATCTGATGGCTTTATAAGTGTCTAGCATTTCACCTGCTTGCTCTCATTCTCTCTTCTGCCGTCTTGTGAAGAGGTGCCTTCCACCATGATTGTAAGTTTCCTGAGGCCTCCCCAGCCATGCAGAACCATGAGTCAATTAAACCTCTTTTCTTTATAAATTACCGAGTGTCAGGTATTTCTTCATAGCAGCATGAGAACAAACTAAAACAGTGAGAAAAGCTTCTGAGAAAAGCTCGAAAAAACAGGCCTCCTGAACTTCCCCAAGTGACTGATGCAAATCACATCCCTCACACTTCACAGCATGCTGGAGATCTTTAAGGACAAACTGCAGATGATCTGAATGACAGCACTGACCATCAGCAACCTGCACAACTGCCCAGCCAAGAAATTGCAAGATGGAAGCAACGCTTGCAGGCAAAGAAGGAGAAGAAGGAAAGGCCGGAGCAGACCAAGGCAGGAATGAAACAGCCCATGAGTACTGGAGTGAGACAACTGACCTCCCTGGCCCACACCGTGCTGAGCGCCCTGTATCTGCTCAAGGGTGGTAAGAGACTACGTGGAGGACGGGAACTTGGCAGTGAATGGGGATCAGCGAAGGACATAGTGGGTCCCCCAGTGTCCCGGCCACAAGTTCCTCTGAAGACTGTGGATGACAATGGTAGCTTAGGTGCATGCTTCTTATTTCCTGAGGGGAAGTTGGAGACGCAGAATGCAATTTTGGGAGGAAATCCAAAGAAGGAAAAAAATCACAGGACAAGTCCAAAGTCTGATCAGCAAGCAGGCCTTTCCTTTTTTTTCATGGAGTCTTGCTCTGCCACCCAGCTTGGAATGCAGTGGCATGATCTTGGCTCACTTCAACCTCTGCCTCCTGGGTTCAAGCGATTCTCCTTCCACAGCCTCCCAAGTAGCTGGGATTACAGACATGTGCCACCATGCCAGCTAATTTTTGTATTTTTATTAGAGACAAGGTTTCGCCATGTTGGCCAGGTTGGTCTCGAACTTCTGAGCTCAAATGATCTACCCGCTGCGGCCTCCCAAAGTGCTGGGATTACAGGTGTGAGCCACCACGCCAGGGAGCAGGCCTTTCTGCAGGGTGCAAGGGCACAGCCTAAGGGGGAGTTCCTGAAGCCGTAGCTGACCCTCCCCACTCTATCTGAACTGCACGGAGAATACATGATGGGGCCTCAGCAGCAGTCCATGGAGGAGGACACCTACTGCCTGGACCCCAACCAGAGACTTCAAAAGGCACCTGAAAACTTGAACTGCTTATATCAGACTGCCCAAGAATTGAAGAAAGACACTTCCAGTTTTCATAGCAAGACCCTCTTCCATGAGAAAACACCTCAGGAAAGCTGGATGACCGCCATGTCCACTGAGAGAGCACTCTGGGCACTCTGGAAAAAAAAATGACCACAACAGACAGAAGCCAGCTGACTGTGAGGCCAAGTTCCTGCCCCCACAGGGGCCAGGAAGTGCCAAAGGAACCTGGAAGTGCCAGGGCTCCCAGGAGGGAGGCAGATCACAATGTGAGGGCTTGGGTCTAAAGCACCAGCTGGTTTGGTTCTGTTTTCCCTGTAGCCGGGTCCTGAATGCCCACAGCCTCAGCAGAACATCAGCCAGTGCTGCTCCTTTGAAAGCGCTTTTGATTGGTCTCTTGTTAGTTGAGCTACTATTCATTAGTTGATGCTGAAATTGCCCTTATTGAAGTTTGATAGATAGTGTTAGGTTTGTACGATATCGTTTTTCAAATAAAGATAGTTTAATATGAAAAAAAGAAAAGCACTTAGTACAACACATGACATATTGTTAGGGTTCAATAAATATTGTGATTATTGCCATTACTTAAAAAGTACACATCAGCCCAGTGCAGTGGCTCATGCCTGTAATCCCAGCACTTTGGGAGGCTGAGGCAGGTGGATCACCTGAGGTCAGGAGTTCGAGACCAGCCTGGCCAACATGGTGAAACCATGTCTCTACTGAAAATGCAAAAAGTTAGCCTGGCATGGTGGCAGGTGCCTATAATCCCAGCTACTTGGGAGCCTGAGGCAAGAGAATCACTTGAACCTGGGAGGCAGAAGTTGCAGTGAGCCAAGATCACGCCATTGCACTCCAACCTGGGTGACAGAGTGAGACTCTGTCTGGAAAAAAAAAAAAGTACACATCATAGAATTTTGAAATCACAGAATGTTAAGTATACAAGGCATTTGCTAGTGAATAAATTGATGGTCATTTCTTATTTTGTTTAGAACATGAATACATATAAAATTTTACTATTTACATTTTCAGGAATCCTTAAACACATTACTTAAACAGCTAGAAAAAGAAAAGAGGACTCTTGAAAGTCAAGTGAAATACTATGCACTTAAACTGGAACAAGAATCAAAGGTTCGTTTTTACTCTATATACTTAGCAATTCCTTTGAAACTGCCATTATTTCTAATGTTATCTACAAACCTACTCTATAATTATCACAAAATGCTTACAAAACTATTTCCTACACTATAGAGACATACACCTTAACTTAGTCTTGCTAGTATTGCTAATCTTCTCATATGCTGGACCCTTTACTTTTGTATCTTCACATAGGCTTACCAGAAGATCAACAATGAATGCCGTACATACCTAGCTGAAATGTCTCAGGTAACTCTTCTTTATTTCCAAATTCTAAGTGTTTCTTCTTACTGTAAATTATGTTTTTCACTTTTCTAGGTTTTGTTTTTGGTTTGGGAGAGAAGCAGATGTTGGAATTAAGTTTCTAAATATGGAGGGTAGACAGGAAAATACACAACTTGTATAAAAGATAAAAAGGGCTAGGTGTGGTGGCTCAAGCCTCTAATCCCAGCACTTTGGGAAGCCGAGGCTGTCGGATCACGAGGTCAGGTGTTTAAGACCAGCCTGACTAACATAGTGAAACCCTGTCTCTACAAGAAATGCCAAAAATTAGCTGGGCCTGGTGGTGAGCACCTGTAGTCCCAGCTACTTGGAGGTGAGGCAGGAGAATAGCTTGAACCTGGGAGGCGGAGGTTGCAGTGAGCCGAGATCACACCACTGCACTCCAACCTGGATGACGGAGCAAGACTCAATCTCAAAAAAAAAAAAAAAAAAGTAAAAAGGACATAACAGTTTTCCAAATTAAGAGATTATTTTTCATATTTGCTTCCTTAATTATCCTTTTAGTTTCATCCCTAATCACTAGAATTCAAACAGGTAGCTGCTATCTCTGTGCTATCATGAAATTCAAGGCACTTCACTTTATAATAATGCATGGTAAGGTCTGAGAGATCAGAATTGCTGTTGGTAGAAGTGCGTACTTATAAATACAGGACAGGGAGGTGATCAGTAAGTTATGAAAGATGTTGCATCTATTTTCAAGCTATTCATTTGCTTTTCAGTTTTATTTATGATATTGTTGGTATTGTAGAGTTTTTGTTTTGACCTTGTCAGAGCTATCTTTTATTTATGATTTCTAATGTTATAGTTAAAAAGACCATCTCAATGTTTCATAGCATTCACCATATCTTTTAGTATTTGTATAGCATAATATCTGACATTTAAATATGTAATCAGTATGAATCTTATTTTGGTAATGTTTTAAGATTAGGATGTAAACTCAGTTTTCAGTGTGTATTATCCAAATGGAATTGTCCAAAGAGCAGTTGGATATATGACTCTCAGGAAACAAATAAAGATTTGAAAATTGTTAACATATAAAAAGTGAAGTAGGCCAGGCATGGTGGCTCACGCCTGTAATCGCAGCACTTTGGGAGGCCGAGGTGGGTGGATCACAAGGTCAGGAGATCAAGACCATCCTGGCTAACACGGTGAAACCCCATCTCTACCAAAAATACAAAAAATTAGCCAGGCGTGGTGGTGGGTGCCTGTAGTCCCAGCTACTCGGGAGGCTGAGGCAGGAGAATGGTGTGAACCCGCAAGGCGGAGCTTATAGTGAGCCAAGATCGCACCACTGCACTCCAGCCTGGGCGACAGAGCGAGACTGTCTCAAAAAAAAAAAAAGTGAAGTCATTGAATGAATGAAATGCATTGGGGAGAATATACAGTGGGAAAAGAAAAACTGGTCTAGGATATAGCTGTGAAGAAGTTCAACAGTGACGATCAAGGGAAAAAGAGCCGAAAAGAGGGTTGGAATCCTGAAGACACAGCTAGGCCTGACAAGGAGGTAGAGGATTTTGAGGATGGGAGTAGCATGAAGAATAATCTGCTAGTCACTGATCCAGAATATCTAGAGGGATTAATGAAAGGATTGAGAGGAAGGGCATTAGGTTTGGGGATTAGAGCCAATAGGGGGATATTTAGAAAATTTTGAGAAAGGTCTATCATGGGTAAAGGGAAGTGTGTGTTGCAGTGTTGACTAAGGTAAACAAGAAGAAACTGAGACAAGATAGGATCAGTTCTTGCAGTCTCTTGTCTGTAAAATGGATGATTAGCTCAAACTTCATGGCCCTTGATACTGGGCTGGATGCATTGATTCCTCCTAGAACACAGGCACCCTTATGCCTTTCCTCAGACTATGTGCTTGGAATGTGCTCCTTCTCATACATGCCAATTCCACTCCCATCAAGGTCTAGCACAAACACTACCTCTTTATGGGGCCATGACGTGATGCAAAGACCAGACTGTAGTGGGATTGCGAATCTGAATCTGAATCCCAGCTCTGCACTTGCTACTATGTGACCTTTCTGGGCCTTAATTTCCTTCCTCACCTGTGAAAAAGAAATATCAGTATCTTGCAGGGGTTTTGTGAGTATGTAGAGAAATAATATATGTGCAGTGCTGGGTGAAGTTTCCAGCACATAGTAGGTTTTAAATTCCAGTAAATGGTGAATATCACTTTCCTGTGTTTCTTTTCTGATTTTCCGAGCCCCTCTGTGACAGGGGCACCAGAATTTCTGCTTGCCTTAGCCTTCCTCCTGGTCCCTTATTGCTGATATACCTGTTTGCTTCACTCAGCTGTAGGTTCCTCCCTGAGGTCAGGCAGGGTGACTCATGCTTTCTATTCCCTTTCACAAAGAGTGGCAAAAAGGAAATATGCAAAATTATTTACTGAACTGAACATAAAATAGAAATTTATGTTCATAATATTAAGCCCAAGTTATTAAGAAAAAGGTGATATATAAAACATTGTTGAAGGATTCTTTTAAGGTTAAAAGTAAAGTCTTTTGTCCCCAAGGCATTCATTTACTTTTGTTTATCTGGAAAATTCACTTATGTGAAATAATCCTACTCTGACTCCACTGGATCACTGAACATACGATAAAAGCCTATTTTAACAGCTTCCCAGGAAGATGTTAATCCTGTCCCCAGTATAAATGTTAATAAGGATTTTCACTGTAGAGTGAATTGTTAATCTCTATAGTGAAGGACAGTTCTAACCATGTGGATACTATGGTGATTGGAAAGGTTAATGGATGATTTGCAGTTCTTCCCATGCTGAATACATAAATAATTGATTCCTTGGTAGATAACTAGAGCTATTTGCTGAGTGTGCTGTTTATCCTTCTGCTGCTGTCCTCTCTGTGACTTTGTCTCCCTCTTGGTTCACTGTTTTGAATGAAACTGAGTTTCCCCCTCTTGGGAGTCTTCTGATATGCACAATGTAAGTACACTACGGACATTGCTTTTTAATACGTAGGTACGTTGCATTACTTAAAGTCAGGCAGAAAGACTGATTAGAGCTTTTTGCAACACATAATAAACTTAAGCTTTAGCTTCTATCCTCGTAAACGTAGAATTTTAGCAATGGCTGTGAGAGGTTGAGGAATATAATGCTTTTAGCTCACAGATAAGGAATCTGAGGCTTTTCTGTTTCGTTATCGGAAAGTTCTAATTGTTGAAATTGTTAAAATATCATATGATGCCTCTTATTCTCCTTTCCTGAAACTTCCTTAAAATCCACTGGTTTTAGTTACATTCTCTGAAGAGTAAGACTAAGTCTACACTCTTCCTGCAAGACAGGTTTTCAAAGATTTGTGAATGCCTCTCAGTCTTCCCTTAGTTTTTTGTTTTGTTTTGTTTTCTAAGCTAAAATATTAAGTTACATTAGCCATTCCCATAACATAGGTTCCAGACTGCCCAGGTATTTCAGCTGCCTTTTTGGACAATTCTGTTATTGTTCATTTAAAAATGTGGCTCCCTAGGTTTAAATGTAGTACTTAGGTTTAAATTTAGTACTTTAGATATAATGTCAACAGCATAGTTACCAAAGTCTTAACTAACTCTGCCGCACCCATTTTTCTTCTCTGCTGCCTATCATTCTGAAATACAGATACAATAGTGTTGTTTCCTGTTAAAAACCTTCAGTTTGCATTACCCAGAGGATCACAGCAAAGCTCTGTGGTGTGGTCTCTATAGGGTCCTCTCCAACTTGGCTGTACCTGTCTCTGCAACCTTATCCCTGCTAATATCCTAGACTGCCGTTAGACCAAATGCTATGTGCAGTTTCTGGATATATCTACTGCTTTATACCTGAGGTCCTTACTGTTCCTTCTACCTAGAATATCCTTTCCTTAGTTCTTAATTGGCTACTCTTCCATGTGGAGCCCCCCAAACCCTCAATTAACTACATCTCCTGTATGCTTACAAAGCACCTGTGCACATCTCTATCCAGGCACTTAATTATAATCACCTATTTATTTTGCTGTTTCCCCAATAGAACTAGGACCCATTTGTCTTTGTACCTGAGTGCTTAATGTAGTGGCAGCATATAGTAGATGCTCCATAAAATTAGCTGAAGGAATGAATGAATTCTATTTTCTGTTCCAATATACCCAAACCTGTCACTCATATCAAATGATCTAATACCTTAGCTCACACACACAAAGCTTCTCTTACATATGCTGCAAAAAAACCAGGTTATGGGAGAGTTAATTGAGAAACGACTATCTCTCTTATTTCTGAAATCAATTATGAACTAAGAGGATAAACACTTAGTTTTGTATTTCAGGGTTCTGGTTTACATCAAGTTTCTAAAAGGCAACAGATGGATCAGCTGCCTAGGATGCAAGAGAATCTAGTGAAAACGTAAGTCTAGCTACATATTTTCTTTCTAATTAATTACATTTGCACATAAATGCCACTGACAAAACAGGTGTCCACTATATTTTGGAAGCAGAACTTCTAGGTTTTATAGCAACAATATAAAATTGCAGATGATAAGAAAACTTAAAGAAGTTGTGATCTGTTCCACTATTTATACACATTTTTTTTAGATCCCAGATACATTTTTGGTCCTCAAGCACGATAATATATTAGTTTTTAAACTAAAATAATATGTATCTAAGAGAGCTTAAAACTACACCATTAACAATGACATAAACACAGTCATACCTTGGAAATAGTATGGATTTGGTTCTGGACCACTGTAATGAAGCTAGTATCACAATGAAGTGAGTTACACAAATTTTGGGGTTTCTCAGTATATATAAAAGTTATTTTTATACCGTTATACCATTACTGTCGTCTATTAAGTGTGCATTAGCATTATGTCTAAAAACAACGTAAATACCTTAATTTTAAAAGATTTTATGCTGAAAAATGCTATTGATCATCTGAGCCTTCCGTGAGTTATAATCTTTTTGCTGGTGGAGGGTCTTGCCTTGATGTTGATGGCTCCTGATGAATCAGAGTGGTGGTCGCTGAAAGCTGAAGTGCCTGTGGCAAATTCTGAAAATAGGGCAACAACGAAGTTTGATGCACCGATTGACTCTTTTATGAAAGATGTCTCTGTCATATGTGTTGTGGTTTGATAGCATTTTACCTACAGTAGAACTTCTTTCGAAATTGGCATAATCCTTTCAAAGTCTGCTGCTGCTTTATCGACCAAATCCATCGAATATTCTAAATCCTTTGCTGTCATTTCAAAAATGACATCACAGCATCTTTACCAGGAGCAGATTTCATCTCAAGAGACCACTTTCTGTGCTCATTTGTAAGAAGCAACTCCTCATCCATTCAAATTTTATTGTCAGATTGCAGCAAGTCAGTCACTTCTTCAGGCTCTACTTCTAATTCTAGTTCTCTTGCTATTTCCAGAACATCTACAGTTACTTCCTCCATTGAAGTCTTGCACCCTTCATAGTCATCTGTGAGGGTTGGAATCAACTTCTTCCAAACTTCTTTTAATGTTGACATTTTTCTATCTCCTCCCATAAATCACAAATGTTCTTAGTGGCATCTAGAATGATGAATCCTTTCCAGAAGATTTTCTCCCAGACCCATCAGAAGAATCACTATCTATGGCAGATATAACCTTATGAAATGTATTTCTTAAATAATAAGACTTGAAAGTTAAAATTACTCCTTGATCCATGGGCAGCAGAATAGATGTTATGTTAACAGACATTTAAACAGCATTTATCCTCTTGTGTATCTCCCACAGAGTTCTTGGATGTAACCAGGTACATTATCAAAGAGTTGCAATATTTTGAAAGGAGTCTTATTTTCTGAGCAGTAGGTCTCAACACTGGGCTTAAAATATTCAATAAACCATGCTGTAAACTCTAAACTCTTATGCTGTCATCTGGGCTTTGTTGTTTCATTTACAGAGTATAGGAATATTAGGTTTAGCATAATTCCTAGGATTTTCAGAATGGTAAATGAGCATTAGCTTCAACATAAAGTCACCGGCTGCATTAGACAAGTCAACCTGTTTTTTTGATGCTTTGAAGCCAGGCATTGTCTTCTCTTCTCTAGCTAGGAATGTCTAGGTGACATGGTTTTCACAGTTTCCTCTGCATTTTTTTTTAAAGTCACATGGACTGTGGGGCTGAGATAGGGGGATTTCCAGAATCTTCAGAGGCTTGATAATAATGGAGAAGGCCAGAATTTCCCATTTTCCTCAGCTGGCATCCTTTTCCAACAGAAGATAGTTTTGTGTACATTGAAAATCTGTTGGTTAGTGTAATCGCCTTCATCAATGATCTTAGCTAGTTCTGGGTAACTTGCTGCAGCACGTAAGACATACTTAATTCCTCCAGCAAAAAATTGCAGCAACAGGTATGACATCAACACTTGCTACTTCACTTGGCACTTTTATGTTATGGAGGGGGCTTCTTTCCTTAAGCCTCATGAACCATCCTCTACTGGCTTCTAGCTTTTCTTCTGCAGCTGTCTCACTTCTCTCAGCCTTCATAGAGTTGAAGGGATTTAGGGCCTTACTCTTGATTAGGTTTTGGCTTAAGAGAATATTGTGGCTTCTTTGGTCTTCTATCCAGACCACTCACATTTTCTCCATGTCAGCAAGAAGGCTGTTTTGCTTCCTTATCATTTGTGTGTTCACTAACGTGGTGCTTTTAATTTCTTTTAAGAATCTTTCCTTTGCATTTACACTTTGGCTTAACTGTTTGGCACAAGAGGCCTAGCTTTCAGCCCATCTCAGCTTTCAACATACCTTCCTCACTAAATGACTAAGCTTATCATTTCTAGCCAAATTAAAGTGAGAGATGTGCAACTCTTCCTTTTACTTCAGCAACATAGTAGGGTTATTAATTGGCCTAATTTCAATATTGTTGTGTCTTAGTGAATAGAGAAGCCTAAAGAGAGGGAGAGAGACCCAGGAATGGCTGGTTGGTAGAGCAGTCAGAACATACATACCTTTATTAAACAGTTTGCTGTTTTATATGGGCATGGTTCATGGCTCCCCAAAACAATTACAGTAGTAACATCAAAGATCACTGATCACCATAGCAGATATAGTAATAATTTAAAAGTTTGAAATATTGTGAGAATTACCAAAATATGACACAGATATGAAATGAACATATGCTATTGGAAAAATGGTGCTGATCGACTTGCTGAACAGAGGGTTGCCACAGCTCTTCAATTTGTAAGAAAATGCAGTATCTTTGAAGCACAATAAAGTGAAGCATAATAAGACGAGGCATGCCTAAACAATTACAGCATCAGCCCTACCCTTTTTAGTCAGGAAATATGTTCACTGGAGTGGACACTAAAATAAACGTAGATGACAGTGCAGTTTAAACTGTTTTCCTATGTAAATAAAACCAATTTAAGATAGATAAAGAACAGAGGGCCTGGTGCAGTGGCTCATGCCTGTCGTACAACATTTTGGGAGGCTGAGGTGGGAGGATTGCTTGAGGCCTCAAGTTCAAGAACAACTTGGGAAACATCGCAAGACTCTGTCTCTACAAAAAATTAGAAAAATTGACTGGGTGTGATGGTATGCACTGTAGTCCCAGCTGCTTGGGAGGCTAAGATGGGAGGATCGCCTGAGCCCAGGAGTTCAAGGCTGCAGTGAGCCACGATTGCACCACTGCAATAAGCCTGGTTGATAGAGCAAGACACTGTCTCTTAAGAAAAAAAAAAAAAAAAACAGGAAAATGTTTTGTGAGTTTAGAAGGTTATATCTACATGCAATTTTCCCTGGTCCTAAATACAGAAGAATTACTCAGGTAATCCTTGTCTGAGTAACTTTATCCTATGTAGGGGAAAACATTAATATGTAACTTAACACTATAAAAAATTAAGCCAAGATGTGAATCAGCTATAAGTCAGAATCCTTTTTAAATATAGGTCAAGGTAAGAGCCACTCAAGTATAGCAAATTTCCTTGGTGGAGATTAATGAGGTAGCAACATTTTGTCCAATAACCACTGTGTCCGAGTCCCCAAGACCACTCCCATCCATATTCAATGGTTCACTAGAAGAATTCATATACTGTCAGAGTACCCAAGACCACTCCCATATTCAATGATGTGCTAGAAGAATTCATAAGGATTGGCATGTATTTGTACTTATGGCTAATATATATTTCCTTCCCTCCCTCCTTCCTTCCTTCCTTCCTTCCTTCCTTCCTTCCTTCCTTCCTTCCTTCCTTCCATCCATCCATCCTTCCTTCCATCCTTAGCTAAGGAAAACAAAGCAAAATCAACAAAGGGATAAGGCTCATGGGATGAATTCTCAGGAAATTAGGCTCAAGCTTCCGAAAGTTTTCTCCAAGTTAGGGCCACATAAGACATTCTTAATTCCTCCAGCAAAAAATTATAACAACAAGTATGACAGTACTTGAAGTTTTATCTACCAGAGAAGCTGATTAGATACTTAGCACCTAATGTTTCTACTGGGAGCAGATCACATAGGCTTCCTCTGCCTGGCATGCACCAAAATTCCAGACTCCCAGAAGGAAAACAGGTGTTCAGTATAAACCACATTGTTTGTACAAACAGCATAGGCACAGTGAATCATTCTTCTCATTTGGGAAAAGGTTTATATCAGCGTAGGGAACTGTTTACCAGTAAGTTTCCAGATACCAGCCAAGGGCCAACCTCGCCAGCAAGCTTTTCCAAAGACAGTAGTCTCAAGCCTGCTATGTTGACTTTTCTGCACAACCACCCTAAATATTTTTATTAATAGCTTGAAGTTCAGATTTATTTTCCAATTCATATGTGTTCTAAAAATATATTACCTCTGTTATTCAAATTTGCTTAAATAGTGAAGAGGGAGATATTTCAAAAATGAAAGTTAAACTTCTTTAGTCTAATCATATATTAGCACATACACACATATATGTCACTAGAATATAGGTCTACGAGGGCAGTTTGTTTTTCCATTGAATATTGCTGGGAGTTGGCTCCCTCAGGAAGTAGACTCTTAAACAGAAATCAGCATGTAGGAAGTTTAGTTTGTTTGTTTGTTTGTTTGTTTGTTTATTGAGATGGAGTTTAGCTCTTGTTGCCCAGGTTGGAGTGCAATGGCACGATCTTGGCTCACTGCAACCTCCACCTCCCAGGTTCCAATGATTCTCTTTCCTCAGCCTCCCGAGTAGCTGGGATTACAGACACATGCCACCATGCCCAGCTAATTTTGTATTTTTAGTACAGGTGGGGTTTCTCCATGTTGGTCAGGCTGGTCTTGAACTCGTGACCTCAGGTGATCCGCTCACCTTTGCCTCCCAAGGTGCTGGGATTATACGTGTGAGCGACCACGCCCGGCCTTATGTATTTATTTGTGTGTTTATTGTGAGATGGAGTCTTTGTAACCCAGGTTGGAGTGCAGTGGTGCAATCTCTGCTCACTGCAACCTCTGCCTCCTGGATTCCAATTATTATTCTGCCTCAGCCTCCCAAATAGCTGAGATTACAGGTGTGTGCCACCATTCCTGGCTAATTTTTCTATTTTTAGTAGAGACAGAGTTTCACCATGTTCCTCAGGCTGGTCTCGAACTCCTGACCTCAAAAGATACTCCCGCCTCAGCCTCCCAAAGTGCTGAGATTATAGGCATGAGCCACTTCACCTGGCCAGGAAGTTTATTAGTGAGCGTTCTTAGGATCAACACCTGTGGGGGAAGGCTAGGAACCAGGTTTGGGCAGAGGGAGTAGGGCTGTTGCACAGCCGCAGTCCCATGTACCAAACTGATTTATCCATGACTCAAGTGTGGGCCTTTTCTTCCTCTGGCAGGATGACCCAGACTCTTATCCCTGGGGAATTTGAGCTTCTGTTTATCATGTCCTTTCCAGGTCATGGCTAAGATACTTGTCCACTTACTGTCAAAATTGGGCAAGTTACTACCAAAGGACAACCAAGTAGATTACCTGGGTGCCACACTCATTCCTCCCCACCCCCTTATGTAGCAGCAGTGGTGAATCAGGCTGATGATCAGCTTGTCTGTGAGGCCCTCCACACCACAGGTCTGAACTGAGCTTAAGACACTGGTATATTGAGGTGGATGACATGGTCTGGGATACCTGCCCATTCAGCTGGTTTGTGCCCTCCAGCATTGCTTGTGCTTGATCCCAGATCAATCACTTCTACCTCTGATGAAACTTAATGTTGAATACAGTACCTGGCATAAATTCATGTTTAATACTTTTTGAATGAATTTATGACTAAATGAATGGTCAAATGGAAAAAAAACCTTCACTCTCTGAAATTATAAACAATGCAAATCATTCATCTCATAGAAACATAGAAATATCTCTATAATCATCCAAATTAGTGGATGATTAGATAATTGGTACTACCTCAAAATATTGTTTTTCTTACTGGCTTAACTCTGGATCCAACAAAAGAAGTATCCTCCTTTTGGTGATGACTCAAACTTGGGTCTTTAAAGGAAGTTATGGTATTACGCACCTCACAGAATGGGATATCCAGATGGCCAAAGGACATGTGAAGAGAGACTCAGTATCATTACTCATCAGCAGAATGCAAATTAAAATTACAAGATATAACCACAAATTTTGAAGATGGATGATTTCAAGTGTTGTCAAGGATGTGGAGAAATAGGGGATTCTCATACACTGCTAGTGGGATTTATACAACCACTTTGGAATACTCTATTAGTTTGTTTTCACACTGCCATAAAGAACTACCTGAGACTGGGTAATTTATGAAGAAAAGAAGTTTAATTGAATCACAGTCCCACAGGCTGTGTAGGAAACATGGTTGGGGAGGCCTCAGGAAACTTACAACCATGGTGGAAGGGCGAAGGGGAAGCAAATGCCTTCTTCACATGGCAAAGAAGAAGAGAGAGTGAATGGGGAAGTGCTACACTTTTCAAAAAACCAGATTTCGTGAGAACCCACTATCACAAGAACACTAAGGGGGAGATCCACCCCCAGGATTCAATTATCTCCCCCCAGGTGACTCCCCCAGCACCAGGGATTACAATTCAACATGAGATTTGGGTTGGGGACACAGGGTCAAACCATATCAAGTACATTTTAGCATTACTTTCTATATTTAACTGATCATATACCTTCTCTATAACCCAACAATTCCAGTAATATATCAAATAGAATGGTGCATACATTTACACCAGAAGAACAAGACTGTTCATAGCAGCTTTATTTTTGACAGTTCAAAACTGAATATAGCCTAAATGTCCATCAGTAATGGGATGGATAAAAATTATATATATATATATGAATAATAACAGCAATACAAACAAACTATAACTCATACAACATTATGGATAATTCTCAGTATTGAGTGAAATAGGTCAGAAATAAAAGAATATGTACAATGTGATCCTATTCATTTAAAGTTCAAAGACAGACAAAACTGTGATGTCAGAAGACAGGCTAGTAATTATTAATACCAACGGGAAGGAAGAAGTGAATAATAATTGTGAGTGACATGATGCCATCTTCCAGTATGATGATAATATTCTAGTGATTGACCTAAGTGGTGGTTACATCAGTATTTGCTTTATTATAATTTATAAGTTGGTACATTTATGATTTATGAACTTTTAATGAAGTCTCCATGGCTTTTAATGTTTGCTTTGGTTGATATTCTCATACGTACTAATATTAAAATATTGACTTAATCCCATTTTTTCTAATGTTCAGAACAAATCAGAACATTTGAAAATACCCATGTAAATGTGAAATTCTCCTTTAAAAATCTAGCAGAAAGGGATAGTGCCTGATTTAATATTAGCTATTATAGTCCTACTATGTAGACATACTACTATGTATTATGGCCACAAATGAACAAGATATCTATACTGCTGTTGAAGGATGTACTCTAGAGATCTTTACATATACTAATTTGACAAAAGGCTCTTTAAGATTAAATAGGAGAAACAGTCTTTTTAGGATAAGTTTTGTAAGTTGTGAAAAAAGTCTAGACAAGTCAATAGGTAACTTTATTGACTGTGGCCCATGGTGTGTATTAACTATGAAAAATCATATTCCCAAAAGCAAGGAGCTCAAAACTGATACCACAGGAATAGTTCCTAAAAATAGAAAACTAAAGTTTATTTTTTTCTTTAGTGTGAAACGTCATTTTTTTCTGCTTATGAACAGTTTTAAAGTGACTAAAAGCCCTAAAGGAAGAAAATAACCAAGGAGCCGTTGGTGCCCTGGAGCAAAAGAACCTGAGGGAAATTGATTCTAGGACTTGGTAAGAGGCAGATTGTTAGGGGCACATCCTTCTGATTTTGATTTTGTTAAAAAGCAGCTACAGTAGAGATAACACAACCAAAAGATCCAATATTAAAAGAATAAGTCAATAACTATGTTGATATTAGGAAGTTGCAAAAATTACATTCTAGGAAAGTACATAGCTGACATAGAAAAACGCTTACCTATAATAGTAAACAAAAATTATAGTACAAAATAGGTTAGTGAAATTGTGGATGACTTATATTTATGCCTCTTAGGTTTTATATAAGAATATGTATATTTTATAATCATTTTAAATAATTTTTTAATTAAAAAAGTCAAGAGACAGTCCAGATAGACTATGAAAATTCTTGAGTCAAAATAGCAGTATAAATACTGTGTGACTAATACACTACAGTGTTTAAAAAAATAGTGAGAAGCAAGGTGGTACAGTAGTCCTCTCTTACCCAAGGGAGATACATTCCAAAGACCACCAGTGGATACCAAAACCATGGATAGTACTGCACTCTATGTATACTATTTTTTTAACATACATAGATATCTATGATAAAATTAAATTTACAAATTAGGCATAGGAAGAGATTAGCAGTAACTAATAATACAACTTAATTATAACAGCATACTGTAATAAAAGTTATATGAATGTGGTCTCTCTCTATCTCTCTCTCTCTCAAAATAGCTTATTGTACCATAATCACCTGTATTTAGACTGTGGCTGACCACAGGTAACTGAAACTGTGGAAAGTAAAACCATGGATAAAGGGGGGACAAGTGTAAATGAAAATCGGCACTGACTTTGGAGCAGATAGACCAATCAGTTTTTGCCTCCATTTCTTATTATTTAATGTGGTTTTATATAAGTAACCACTCTCAGATTCCATTTTCTCACCCATAAGATGAAGAGATGAAACCCAAAACGAATGATTGGTATGAAAATTAGAGATTATTTTTGTAAATCCCTAGTTCAATAAACATTAACTATTATCATTACTGTAGTACTTTACTGAATATAAATAATCAGCAGAGTAACAATGTATTGATTTGTGAGGACAGAAAAATACATATGACAATAATTTGGAACTGCAAGTGACTGTTATGCTATTAATAATATAAACTTGCAGGAGGCTTAGCCACTATTATTTATTTAAAAACCATAATACTCAGGAGCATAGAATGGTTTCCAAACTTTCTTGACCAAGACTAACACCATATTGTGATCCTATACCCACATATATATTTATATACTTTACAATTTATGAAAGTATTTTCTCTTACTATGTGTGATGCATCTTGATATTTCTTTTTCTGTTTTTTTTTTTTTTTTCTTTTTTTAAAGAGACAGGTCTTGCGCTGTTGCCCCGGCTAGAGTGCAGTGGTATAGTGATTGCTCACTGTAACCCTAAACTCCTAGGCTCAAGAGATCCCCCTGCCTCAGCCTCCTGATAGCTAGGACTATAGTCATGAGCCACCACATCCAACTATTTTTTGATTTTTTTGTAGAGAATATAGACAGGGTCTTGCCATGTTTTTCAGGCTGGTCTTAATCTCCTGGGCTCAAGCAGTTTCCCACCTTGGCCTCCTAAAGTGCTGGGATTACAGGCATGAATCTCTGCACCTGGCCCCTTTTCTGTTCTTTTTATTAATATATATTCTTTTTCCTCTTCTGTTGTTTCCTTTTCTGTTATTTTTATATTGCTATTGTAATTCAGTAAATCAATCCACTAATCAGTTGCATTCTGCAGTTTTGAAAACACTGCTCTAAAAGACATCTAGGAGATTAAATATCTTTTACCAGTAAAGTACCTGAGCTTCATCATTAGTGTCATTAGTCAGTTATTATTAAGACATTAGTGTCATCGTGTTAGTTAGATCTTTTAGAAATGGGCCGTATTTTGGAAGCTACTCAAAACATCCTTAATGTAATAGAAAGTCATTTCATGCTATAAGTAATATCTATAATAAGCTATATTAATTAAATATAATAATTGAATGATTGTGATTAATTCCATATTTCACCAGAAGAAATCATTTTTTAAACATGATTAATAAACTAAAGAAAATTTTAATGGGAAATAAATTATTCCCAAAGCACATTTTAAAAAGTTATTTTATTGAGATATTATTCATATACCAAAAAAATTATCCTTTTAGCCTACAACTCTGTATCCTTAGCACTTCGAAAGGCCAAGGTAGGACAATCACTTGAGCCCAGGAGTTGAGCTGCGGTGAGCTATATTCATGCCACTTCATTGCAGCTTGGGCAACAGAGCCAGACTTCATTTAAAAAATTTTTTTAAATAAAAATAATACAGTGTACAACTCAATGCTTTTTAGTATGTTCATGGGGTCATGCAAGCATCACTGCTAACTGATTCCAGAACATTTTCATCACCTCAGAAAGAAAGCCTATATGAATGAGCAGTTAGTTCCCAAACCTCCTTCCACTAAACTCCTGGCAATTACTAATCTGCTTTCTGTCTTTATGGTTTTCTCTGGTTTTGTTATTTCATATACAGTCAGTCATGTGTCCCTTAATGATGGGGACATGTTGTGAGAAGTGTGTCATAAGGCAATTTGGTCATTGTGCAAACATCATAGAGTGTGCTTACAGAAACCTAGATGGTAGAGCCTACTACACACCTAGCTATATGGTATAGCCTATTGCTCCTAAGTTACAAACCTGTATAGCATATTACTGTACTGAACACTCTGATAATTGTAACACAATGATAAGTATTTGTGTATCTAAACATAGAAAAGGTATAGTACAAATACAGTATTATCTTACAGGAATACTGTCATATATGCAGTCCATTGCTGACTGAAATGTTATGTGGCACATTTCCAACTGTAAATGGGAGCATACACAATATGTGAACTTGTGTGTTTAACTTATGCCACTTAGTATAACACTTTCAAGGTTCATCCATGTTGTAACATATGCGAGTTCTTTATTCCTTTTTGTGGTGGAGTAATATTCCAGTTTTTGGATATACCACATTTTATTTACCAAATCATCAGCTGATAGATATTTACATGTTTACACCTCTTCACTATTTTGAATAATGCTACTATGAACATCCCTGTACAAGTTTTGTGTGTAAATGTTTTTAATTCTCTTTGGTGCGTGCCTAAGAGTGGAATTGCTGCGTTAATTCTGTTTATCTTTTCAAGGAACTGCCAAGCTGTTTTCTGTAGTGGCTGTACCATTTTATCAGGGTTCCCGTTTCTCCACATCCTTATCAACACATTGTACTTTATTTAAAATAAATTTAACCATCCTAGTGGATGTGAAGTGGTATCTTACTGTGGTTTTGATTTGCACTTTCCTAATGACTAATGATGTTGAACATCTTTTCTTGTACTTGTTGGCCATTTCTATACAGATAACCTTCCATATGCATGAATTCTGCATCCATGAATTCAACCAACTGTAGATCAAAAAAATTGGGGAAAAACAATAATAATAATAATACAATAATAATAAATAATTTTTAAGAACCCAATACAGTATAACATCTATTTATGTAGCATTTACTTTTATATTATGTATAAGTAATCTAGAAATGAGTTAAAGTATACTGGATTATGTGTGTACATTATATGGAAATATGACACCATTTTATGTAAGGGACTTGAGCATCTGTGAATCTTGGTATCCATGGGGGTCCTGGAACCAATTACCCGTGGTATAGAGGGACAACTGTATCTTCTTTGGAGAAATGTCTATTCAAGTCCTTTGCCTATTATTAAATTGGCTTGTTTGTCTCTGTTATGTTGCATTGAGAGCATTTTATATTCTGGGTCTGAGAGCTTATCAGATAAAAGATTTACAAATTTTTTCCCCATTCTATGGATGGTCTTTTTACTTTCTTGATGATATCTTTAGAAACCCAAAAGTTCTCTATTTTGATAAAGACCATCATCTGCTTTTTCTTGGTTACTTGTGTTTTAGGTGTCATATATAAGAAGTCATTGCCTAACCTATGTTTTCTTCTAAGAGTTTTATAGTTTTAGCTCCCTTTTCACCCATTTTGAGTTCATTTTTGTATATGATATGAGGTAGTCATCCAATTTCACTCTTTTGCCTGTATTTATTCAGTTGTCCTAGCACCGTAGGTTGAAGACACTATACTTTGACAATTAAATGGTCCTGGCAGTCTTGTAAAAAACAATTGACCATAACATATGGGTTTACTGTTAGACTCCCAGTTGTATTTCATGGATCTATAACCCTATCCTTATGCCAATACCATGCTGTCTGGATGACTAACTTTTTAGTGAGTTTAAAATCAAGAAGTGTGAGCACTCAAATTTTATTGTTCTTTTTCAGGATTGTTTTGGTTATTCAGAGTCCCTTTAATTTCCATGTGGATTTAGGATCCACTTGTCAGTTTCTTCACAAAATATAGCTGGTGTTTTGATGAAGAGTGTGTTGAATCTGTAGATCACTTTGGGTAGTATTGCCATCTTAACAATATTAAGTCTTCTAATCCAAGAACATGAATTTCTTTCTATTTATTTAGATCTTCTAAATAATTTCTTTCATAGATAGTTTCTTTCATAGATAGTTTATAGATTTTACTGTACAAATCTTGCAATTCTTTGGCTAAATTTATTCCTAATGCTGTATTCTTTTTGATGCAGTTTGAAATAGAATTATGTTTTAAATTTCATTTTAGGACTATATATTGCATTGTCTAGAAATACAGTTGATTTTTGCATATTGATCTTAAATCCAGAAACCCTGGATCTCATAAATGCATACGTGTGTCTGTGTCTGTATGTGTATGTGTATGTGTATGTGTATGCCCTAGTATTTTCTATACATAAGAACGTGTCACCTAAATAGAGATCATTTTACTCCTTTTTTTCCTTCTTCTTTTTTTCTTTTTTTACTCCTTTTTTTTTCCTTCAATTTGGATGTCTTTTATCTATTTTTCTTGCCTAATTCTATACAATGTTGAATAGAAGTGGTAATAGTGAACGTCCTTAACTTGTTCCTTATCTTAGAGAGGAAGCTTTTGGTTTTGACGTTAAATATAATGTTGGCTGTAAATTTTGTTCATAGATTTTCTTTATTAGGTTTAGTGCTTAGAGATAAATTTATAGCTATAAATATATTTTAAAGGAATCATTTCAAATAAAAAATCAAATCTTCTACCTTAAGAAACTTGAAAAAGAGGAGTAAACCAAACCCCAAACAAGCAGAAACAAGAAAATAAGAGTAATATTTTCCTCATAAAATAAGTAGGAAGGTGTTCTCTCCTATTTCATTTTTATGAAGTGTGCATGAAGGATTGGTTTTACATATGTATGATCTAATGTTTGGTAGAATTTACCAGTGAAGCCATCTGGTCTTGGTCTCAGTGGTTGCCCTGGGAATTACAATTAGGATATTAATTTATAACAATCTACTTTAGGTTCAAATGAACTTAATTTCAGTAGTGTGCCAAAAGATCTTTCCTATGTAGCTCCATTCCCTCCACCTTACTTTGTACTGTTATTGTCATACAAATTACAACTTTATACATTTTGTTTCTATCAACAGATTTACAATTATTGCCCATGCAGTTATTTTCTTAATCAGTTAGGAGATTTAAAAAGAATTACAAACAAAAACCATATTTATCCTATTTTTATGTTTACCTATGTAGTTACTTTTACTAGTTTCCTTTATTTTTTCATGTGAATTTATACTACTATCAAATGTCCTTTTATTTCAACACAAAAATCTCTACTATTTTTTATAGGGCAGGTTCACCAATGATTAATTCCTTCTGTTTTTCCTTATCTGGAAATGTCTTAATTTTTCTTTTATTTTAGAAGGATAGTTTTGTTGCATATAGGATTCTTAGTTGAAAGTCTTTTTCCTTTAGCACTTTGAATATTTCATCTCACTGCCTTCAGGCCTTCATAGTTCCTGATGAGAAATCAGTTGTTACTCCTATTGAAGATCCCTTATGCAGACTGAGTTGCTTCATTCTAGCTGCTTTCAAGATTCCCTCTTTGTGTTGGGATTTGATAGTTTGATTGTGATGTGTCTGGATATTCATCTTGGAATTTGTTAGGTTTCTTAAATTTGTAGATCAATATTTTTAATGAAATTTGGGAAATTTTTAGCTATTATTTTTCAAATAATCTATCTGTCCTTTTCTCTTTACCCTCTCCTTGTGGGACACTCATTATACATATGTTGGTATAGTTGATGGTGTTTTACAGGTCTCTGAGACTGTTCAGTTTTCTTTAGTGGGTGCCATAGGCTCTTGCCCCTAAAGTTTACTAAAAATCACAGACATGAATCAGATTTATTAATAGGAGAAAAGGCACACAAATTTATTTAATATGTATACATGGGAATCTTCAGAATGAAGACCCAACTTCCCAATGAGTTATAGAAACTTATATACCATTTTGAGGTTACAGAAAGAGTGGGGGCTTAGATTCTGATTTTAAAAAAAGGTTATAGGAGCAGGGAGAAGAGGTTTAGCAAACAAAGGTGGACTTTTTATGTAGATGAAGCCACCATCAAAGAGAATAGATGGTAAATGTTTCTTCTCAGACTTTTAAATGTGTCAGACTTTCAATCTCTCCTAGATCTGGGGAAAAGCATAGAAAGGGGAAGTGGCACAGCTGCATTAGTGGGGATTCTCCACATTAATGCAAATGTTCCCCACTTAAGACAGCTTTGTAAGGCCATTTCTGCCTGCTGGCCAAGAGGCTGACATTTCAAAATATGTCAAAGAACTATATTTTGGGGGAAAATATTTTAATTTCCTTCACTTTATTCTTTGTTATCTGTTGCTCAAACCAGACGATCTTAGTTGACAAATCTTTAACTTCACTGACTCTTGTGCCTGCTCCAATCTGCTGTTGAGCTCTTTTAGTGAATTCTTCAGTTCAGTTATTTTCTTTTTCAACTCCAGAATGCCTATTTGGTTCTTTTTAAATAATTTCTTTCTCTTATTAGTATTCTTGATTTGGTGAGACATCATTCTTATAATTTCCTCTATAGATATGATTTCCTTTAGTTCTTTAAACATATTTAAACAGTAGATTTAAAGTCTTTCTCTATTAAGTCTAACATCTGGACTTCCTCAGGGAAAGTGTTTATTAGTCGCTTTTTTTCTTGTATAAGAGCCATTTTTTGGTCTCGTCTCATATATTGTAATTTTTTTTTTGAAAACTGGATGTTTTAAAAAATATAATGTGGCCACTCTGTATATTAGTTTCTTTCCCCTCCCCAGGGTTTGTTGTTGTCAGTGTTTTTGCGGCTGCTTGTTTAGTGACTTTTCTGAAATAATTATGTAAAATCTGTATTCTTTGTTGGGGTGGACACTGAAGTCTCTGCTGAGTTAGCTTAGGGGTCAGATAATGATTGAACAGATTTCTTTAAATGCCTAGAATCAATAAATCTCCTAGCCTTTGCCGATGGGCTCTGTGTGTGTGTGTTGGAGCATGCCTTCAACAGCTGGCCAGGCAAATTACAACTCTACCTTATTCTTTACTTCCTGCTTGTGCAGAGCCTCAAGGTCAGCCAGATGCAAGAGTTTAGGGACTTTTCAGGCCTTTCCTGAGTATGCACACAGTCCTATGCATCCCCACAGTTACACATGTGTATGCTCTTCTAGATTCCAAGAAATATAATGGAGCTTATTAACGCTCATTTCGCAGCTTTTCCTTTTTTTAAGAGACAGAGTCTCACTCTGTTGCCTAGGCATGATCTCAGCTCACTGCAATCTCTGCCTCGGCTCAAGTGATTCTCATGTCTCATCCTCCCAAGTGGCTGAGATTACAGGCATGCAGCACCACGCCTGGCTAATTTTTTTCTTTCTTTTTTTTTTGTATTCTTAGTACAGGTGGGGTTTCATCATACTGGCCAGGCTGGTCTCATACTCCTGGCCTTAAGTGATCCACTTGCCTCCCTTAGCCTCCCAAAGTGCTGGGATTACAGGTGAGAGCCACTGAGCCTGGCCTCTCAGCTTTTCCTTTTAAGCTTCCTGGTAAGCCTATTTTTTCCTCAATTGTTATCTACTAACTCCTGGCAGCTCTGAAATTAAACAATGGTTTCTTATTGTTCCATGCCCCTAGGGAAAAGGCTATTTACACTGGACCTTCTCCAAGTTAGGTCAAATAAAGATAGCTTTGTAAGAGGTCTTTCAAGTAATCACCAGACTATTTAAATAATGAAATTCCTCTCGGATTGAAATAGGTGTTAAAGGAGCTCCAGCCCTATTCTTCCCCTTATGGTGTTTGCCAGGCTACTGGGTTTTCACTGCAATTGTGCACTGTTGGTTTTCAAGGCTACCATGGAGCTGGGGATGACAGCCAGGGGAACAGTGGATAGGCATAGGGCAAGTTAAAATGCTACAAAGCTCGGTGTTGGAAGTTTCAGCCATTTGTTTCTGTTGTTATTTTATAAATTCTCCAGGATTGTTGCAACATTTTCGTTAATTTCCAGAGTTTTGATAAAGTTGCTTCTAACCATATTTGCCAATTTGTCATCACCTTTATGCAGAAGAGAATTTTATCCTTCATTTTAATGAGGAGAAAATGACAGGTTCTTACTCATCATTTTACTGCCATCACCCCCTAACTAAGAAAGTTTTTAGGAAATTGAAGTGGCCTTTTACTCTCTCAAGTCAGTGTGTAAGGTAGGTTGGCTTTTTAATGCCACATAAGTCATTAATGGAAAAAGGATCTCATGGAAATCTAAGAAAAGGAATTCATGGATCTGTCTTATCCCTCATTAGATAGAACTTTCCACATTAGGGCACCTGACGTGCTGCTTCCCAGCCTTTGAATTATCTACCCTTAAGCTGTATGCCTCTCTAGCTGTGGAGATGATATGCTATAACAGAAGGCTGCCTAAGATTTGCACTGTAAGCAGAAACTATTCACAGGAAGGTTTCCATGTGAGGGTCTATTGGGGTGGGGGGTGGGGAACAAGGTACAATATACCTTTCTCCCTGTGTGGCCTGTAATGTTTTTGTTGTACATAATGGTGACTGAAAAATTATGATTAACACTTATTTATTTCAGTGGAAGATATAATCCAGCTAAGCAGAAGACAGTGAGTGCCAAGAAAGGACCAGTAAAAAAGATTACAAGATCAAACCATCTTCCAGAACTCCATCTATGATTCCAGAACTGGGTGGATTTCTATTTCTTCCTTTTTCCATTTATAATATTCAACTTATGAAGTTAATGGTCAGCTCATTTCTTCAGGGAATAAAATAAATAAGAACTGCCAAATTTTTCTTTAGCTCCTTTTCCAGATGTGTGTTCCTTTGTTTGCAAAAAAGTAATCTTCTCCAGTGACCCTAAACTATGAAGTGCTTGAGAGTTTTAAAATATCCTAGGGAATCTGAAGGCTGGCATCGTTACACTTGCTTTTAATGATACACCCATGATCTGCTCTGATAGAAACATTGCTATTCTATTTGGTTTCTAGTTGACTGTCAGCAAAAAGTGTGTATTCATAAAACCCTTTTGCCATTTTGGGCTGGATCTTGCTCAGTTTTTTAAATTGCAGGTTTAAACAAAGTCAAAAATCAAGTCCATTTTAAGTTTTGACTTGAACTATTATGGTATTGTAGAACAACCTTAGATCATAAATAAACTTGTTTGTAGTCTCCACTCTGCCATGAACTTAGGAGATCTTGGGCAAGTCCCTTCCCCTCATGTTTATTTCCCACACCTGTAAAATGACTGAGGCAAAACTATACGCTTTCTGAGGTTTTTTACAATTCTAGAAAACCAGTATTTATTCAATCATAAGGTCCTACCACTTACTTAGCACTAGTGATTTAAGTCATTTTGTGACATGTGGTAATTCATAGTGATGGACTAATTCTTTAGACCAAACTGCAATTGTTCACAATACTCAAGTCCAGACGTGGAGATAGAATGAGAATAAGAGTTCTTTTGAGGCATTTATAAAATGTATTGAATCCTCTCATTCGTGGTTAGACTGTTTTTGTCTTTTAGATAGTTTTTGTAACTGTCACCTAGGTCTGGAACATGTAACTTATTCGTCCACTTTAATAAGTAAAATCATTGGACTTCAAATTTATAGAAATCATCTAGAGATAAGTATAGTTTCCTGCTAATGGTGTTCTCATCCTATATCTGGCACTAAACTTAAATTCAATTCTGTATCACTAGTAATGATTACCAAATGCATTTCTGTAACTACTTCTATAAAAGTTTATTTTCTTTCTTTAAGGAAGAATATATAAATTTCATATAGCCAAAAATATTTTAAGTTACTTTAAAATGTAATGTGGAAAAATATAACTTTCTATAAATTATTCTACATTGGAATTATTCATAAATATTTTCCCCTATTCTTTAGTTAACTATTGATATTAGGTGCCTTGACCCATATCATTAGACAAATATTAGATTTTTATGTCTTACACCATCTTTCTCAGCATTAGTAGAAAATTAATAATTAAAATAATAATTATAGGACGGGTGTGGTGGCTCACACCTGTAATCCTAGGACTTTGGGAGGCCAAGGCAGGCAGATCACTTGAGTCCAGGAGTTTGAGAACAGCCTGGCCAAGATGGCAAAACTTGTCTCTACTAAAAATAGAAAAAATACAATTAGCCTGGAGTGGTTGTGCATGCCTGTAATCCCAGCTACTCGGGAGGCTGAGGCACGAGAATCACTTGAACTCGGGAGGCAGAGGTTGCAGTGAAGTGAGATCATGCCACTGCACTCCAGCTTGGGAGACAGAACAAGACTCTGTTTCAAAAAAAAAAAAAAAATCATTATTATAATAATTATAATTATCAATGAAAAATAAACAAATTTTTTCTTTCATACAGAGCTAAGCTATTGTGGGGACTATTGAGGAACATTTTAAAGTTATCTCAATCACTGGGATAAAATATTAGTTGAACATCTTATCACAGGGACTCTATTACATTTAAGTGTTGGTTCTGCAGGAGCTACTTTGGGATACTTTTCAGATGCCATAAAATGTCTGTATTAAACAGAATGATGGAATGTTGAGAGAGTATAAAGAACTGAAATGAGGGACTCCAAGATCTGTATTCTAATACCAGTTTTGCCACTTACAAGCTTCTGACTTTGGTAAATAACTTTTCATATCTTCAGTTTTATCCTTTGTAATTACTGCCTTGAGATTGCTGTGCAGATAAAGGGTACTTACCACATATTTATTTCTTTACTTCTTTATCGCCTCTTTCCCACTAGAAGGGATGTGAGTTAGCTTTTACTACTATAGAGGTATCAAAAAATACCTACAAGATAAAAGATGAAAATAAGAATTAAAATTTAGCAAGAATTTCCAACCAAGAAAAGTTTTAGTTTTAAGCTTTCTACCAGTCAGTGCAAAGAAGCAATGACTGCTTTCCTCTGTAGAAGGAATACACAAGTAGAGAAAAAGTTTTATCTAATTCTAAGCTCTGAAAATAATTTTGTCATAAAGAAAATGCAATTACTGGCCTGGCATGGTGGCTCACACCTCCTGTCACTTTGGGAGGGTGAGGCAGGTGAATTGCTTGAGCCCAGGAGTTCCAGACCAGCCTGAGCAACATGGCAAAACCCCATCTCTACAAAAAAATACAAAAATTAACCAGTTGTGGTGACACATGCCTGTAGCCTAGTACTCAAAAGACTGAGGTGAGAGGATCACTTGAGCCAGCCCAGGAGGTTGAGGCTGCAATGAGCCACTGTACTCCAGCCTAGGCAACAGAGTAAGACCCTGTCTCAAAGAAAAAGAAAAAAAATCTAATTATTTGCTGCAATAACTACACCAAAAATGACAGTTTAGGGTCTTTGATACTCAAATATGTATTGACTTCAGTAGTTGTTTTCTTTCATTGGAAAGTTCAGAAATCATAAAGCAAAACCATCAGTAAAACAACATAAAAAATTTTAAGATATCTAAATGTATTACAAAATTTCAAGACATACCATTTTTAAAAACAAACATTGCCATAATAAAAAAGACAGATCATGAGTATTGACATGAGTGTGAAGAACCTGGAACCCTCATATGTTGCTGGTGGGGATGCAAAGTGATACAGCCACTTTGGAAAACTGTCAGTTTCTCAAAAGGTTAAACATGGAGTTACTATATGACACAGCAAGTCTCTTTGGTATATGCCCAAGAAAAATGGAAACCTATGTCCACGTAAAAACATGTACAGGAAGGTTTGTGGCACCATTATTCAAATAGCCAAGAAGTGGAAGCAACCCAAATGTTCATCAGCTGATGACTGGGTCAATAAAATGCAGTGTATTCCAGCAATGGCTATTATTTGGCAGTAGAAAGGAATGAAATGCTGATATCTGCTACAACATGGGTAAACCTTGGAAACATTATCCTAAGTGAAATAATGGAATAACAAAAGACCATATATTGCATAATTCCATTTATATGAAATGTCAAAAAATAGGCAAATCCATAGAGACAGAAAATAGATCAGTAGTTGCTGAGGGTTGGCAGAAGGTTCGGTGATGGAGAATGACTGCTGATGGGTACAGGATTCCTTTTTGGGGTGATGAAAATGTTCTAAAATTGATTGCAGTGACAGTTGCACAACTCTGTGAAAGTAATGAAAACTATTGTATACTTTAAGTGGGTTAATGGTATGTTTTGTGATTTAATACCTCAGTAAGGTTGTTGTAAAAATGTTAAATATATGTTATTTTAATATTAATTAGTAGATAAATGTTAATGAAATATTATTTGATCTTTCTCAAAAATATGATCCTAAAAATACAAAAATGCATCATCACTAGTGCTATTACTGGGTATAGAGCTTACTTTTTATTTATTTGTGTGTGTGTGTGTGTGTGTGTGTAAAAATACAATAAACTGGTTGGAACATCTGCTTTGTTAGCATATTTGTACCTTCTCTGCCCTTATTCATGTTCTATTCACATCTCTTCAAACAGTCCCCTCTTAAAAGAAGAATTGGACCCTTTAGAGGTCATCTGCTTGGAGACATTGGGTTTCAGTGCTGCCGGTGTGGCTGGACCAGAGAATAGGACATGCCTTGGATAAAAACCTCTCTGGCGGCCGGGCGTGGTGGCTCATGTCTGCAATCCCAGCACTTTGAGAGGCTGAGGCAGGCGGATCACGAGGTCAGGAGATCGAGACCATCCTGGCTAACATGGTGAAACCCCGTCTCTACTAAAAATACAAAAGAAATTAGCCAGGCGTAGTGGTGGGTGCCTGTAGTCCCAGCTACTTGGGAGGCTGAGGCTGGAGAATGGCGTGAACCCGGAAGGCAGAGCTTGCAGTGAGCTGAGATCCGGCCACTGCACTCCAGCCTGGGCAACAGAGTGAGACTCCGTCTCAGAAAAAAAAAAAAAAAAAGCTCTCTGGCCCGCCTGCTTACATGGGTCCTCAACCTTGGCTGTGTGTCAGACTCACCTGAAGAGCTTACAGTAAAATACTCAGACATGTGCACCACCCCAGGATTGTGATCTCACATGTATTTTTTTAAGCCTCCCCCTAGGAAATTGTGCAGAAAAGATTGGGACCCACTCTGCTGGTTCAGTGTGGCTCCATCTCTCAAACTGAATGAAACTTCTTCCAATTCTCCTCAAGCTGACTTCACCTTGGTCTTTTTATTTTTACTTTTTTACAGTGAGAGATAAGGATTTTATTTTTTCTTTGTTGTTATTTATTTCAATTTTTATTTTAGACTCGGGGGTAGCTGTGCAGTTTGCTACCCTGGTATATTGTGTAACGGTGAGATTTGGGGCACAAATAATCCTATCACCCAGGAACTGAGCACAGTAGCTAACAGTTGTTTGTCAACGTTTGCTCTCCTTTCCTCCTCCACCCTCTAGTGTTCCCCAGTGTCTATTATTGCTATCTTTATGTCCATGAGTACCCAGTGTTTGGCTATCACTTGTAAGCAAGAACATGCAGTATTTGGTTTCCTCTTCCTGTATTAATTTGCATAGGAAAATGGCCTCCAGCTGCATCCATATTGTTACAAAGGACATGATTTCATTTCTTTTATGACTGTATAGTATTCCATGGTGTATATCAGGAGACCCTAGTCTCTGGCTGTGGACTGTTACCTGTCCATGGCCTGTTAGGAACTGGGCTGCCCAACAGGAGGTGAGCTGCAGGTGAGCAAGCATTACCACCCAAACTCCACCTCCTGTCAGATCAGCAGCAGCATTAAATTGTCATAGGAGCACAAACCCTATTGTGAACTGTGCATGTGAAGGATCTAGGTTGCATACTTCTTATAAGGATCTAATGCTCAATGAGAATTTAACTAACGACTAATCTGAGGTAGAACATTTTCATCCCAAAACCATCTCCTTCCAACAATGCAGTCTGTGGAAAAATTGTTTTCCATGAAACCAGTTCTTGGAGTCAAAAAGGTTGGGAACCACTGGTGTATATGTAGCACATTTTCCTTATTCAATCCACTGTTGATGGGTACACCTAGGCTGATTCTATGTCTTTACTATTGTGAATAGTGCTGCAATGAGCATGCAAGTGCATCTGTCTTTTTAGTAGAAAGATTTGTTTTCTTTTGGATATATATACCCAGTAATAAGATTGCTGGGTCAAATGGTGTTTTAAGTTCTTTAAGAAACAATGCTTTCCACAGTGGCTGAACTAATTCACATTTCCACCAACAGTGTCTAAGTGTTCCCTTTTCTCCATAGCCTCACCAGCATCTGTTGCTTTTTGAATTTTCAATAATAGCCATTCAGACTGGTGTTAGATGGTGTCTTATGGTGGTTTTGATTTGCATCTCTCTGATGATTAGTGATATGGAGCATTTTTTTCATGTTTGTTGGCCACTTGTATGTCTTCTTTTGAGAAGTGTCTGTTATGTCTTTTGCCCATTTTTTTTAATGGGGTTATTTTTGCTTGCTGAGTTGTTTCAGTTTCTTATAGGTTCTGGATATTAGACATTTGTCAGATGCATAGTTCATGGGTATTTTCTCCCATTCTGTAGGTTTTCTGTTTACTCTGTTGCTAGTTTCTTTTGCTGTGCATAAGCTCTTTAATTAGGTCCTATTTGACAGTTTTTGTTTTGGTTGCATTTGCTTTTGAGACTTAGTCATAAATTCTTTCACAAGGCCGATATCCAAAATGGTGTTTCCAGGGGGCAGGCCTAGTAGCTCATGCCTGCAATCCCAACACTTTGGAAGGCCAAGGCAGGAGGATTGTGTGAACCCAGGAGTTTGAGACCAGCCTGGGCAACATAGTGAGACTGCCATCTCTACAAAAAGTAAAAAGTTAGCCAGGCATGGTGGTGCACGCCTGTGGTCTCAGCTGCTTGGGAGGCTGAGGTGGGAAGATCACTTGAGCCTGGCAAGTCAAGGCTGCAGTGAGCTGTGATCATGCCACTACACTCCAGGCTAGGCGACAGAATGAAACCCTGTCTCAAAAAAAAAAAAAAAAAAGGGTTTCCTAGGTTTTCTTCTAGGATTCTTATAGTTTGAGGACTTACATTTAAATCTTTAATTCATTTGGAGGTAATTTTTGCATATGGTGAAAGGTTGGGGTCCAGTTTCATCCTTCTGTATATGGCTAGCCAGCTATCCCAGCACCATTTGTTGAATAGAGAGTCCTGTCTTTATTGCCTAATTTTGTTGACTTTGTTGAAGATCAGATGGCTGTAGGTATGCGGCTTTTTCTTCTGGGTTCTATTCTGTTCCATTGGTCAATGTGTCTGTTTTTGTGCCAGTACCATGCTGTTTTGATTACTGTAGCTTTACATATAGTTTGAAGTCTGGTAAAGTGTTGCCTGTGGCTTTTTCCTTTTTGATTAAGATTACTTTGGCTATTCGGGCTCGTTTCTGCTTCCACATGAATTTTAAAATAGTTTTTCTATTTCTGTGAAAAATGTTAGTATTTTGACAGGAATAGTATTGAATCTGTAGATTGCTTTGGGAAGTATGGCTATTTTAACAATATTGATTCTTCCAATCCATGAACATGGAATGTTTTTCCATTTGTTTATGTCATCTGATTTCTTTTGGTGATGGTTTATAGTTCTCCTTGTAGAGATCTTTCACTTCCTTGGTTACATGTATTCCTAGGGGTTTTTGTATATGTCTTTGTGTATGTGGCTATTGTAGATTGGATTGCATTCTTGATTTGGCTCTTAGCTTGAATGTTATTGGTGTATAGAAATGCTACTGATTTTTTGTACATTGATCTTGTATCCTGAAACTTTACTGAAGTTGTTTGTCAATTCCAGGAGCCTTTGGGCAGAGTCTGTAGGGCTTTCTATGTATAGGGCCGTATTATCCTTGAAGAGAGATAGGTTGACTTCTTTTCCTATGTAGATGGTTTTTTTTTTTCCTTTCTCTTGTCTGATTGCTCTGGCTATCTCTTCCAGTACTATGTTGAATAGAAAAGAGCTATTTTTGGGAGAATTTTCCAACCAAGATGTCAAAACAATAATGATGAGAGCATTATATGCTAATTCCCAATATTTTCCTTTGACTTGTTTAACTTTAAATAATCCAATTTTTTTACTTAATGACCTCGTAGAGATATTTATAAAACACCTTTTGATTTTTGACTGGGGATGGATTTTTTAAAAATGCATAAAGAGCTATGTAGTATTGATTTCTAATAAATTATTGCTACCTTTTCATTATCTTAATTAGTTTTATCATGTATAGGATTCCAAAGCATAGTTACCTATATCAGTTTTAGTACTATTACATTCATATTTTACTGGATAAGAAATTACTTATTTGGGACTAAGAATTATTCTTGCAACAGAAGCTTATCAGTAACACTATTTGATTCCTTTTTGCTGTGTGCCCAAGTGAGGACCTGTCTAGACTTCTATACTATATGTATTGTATTAATTTTGTTCATAAATTAAGTAATTGAGTTATAGATAACTAATTTAATATGTAAAAAATTTAGATTGTTGATTTTAAATATCAGAATAACCAAATTGTAACAACAGTGCTAGGATTTTGGTATTTAAAAAGGCAGAGTGTACCAGAATATTAAAAACTGGCATTAAAATCACTAAACATAATTGAGATATGAAAAAGTACCTTTAAAATAATAAAGCACTACATAAATATGAGATCATATCATATATTTGACAGTAGGACATTATTTTTACAGGTTAACATTCAATTAATCTGACTATGAATTAGAAAAATCTTGAATTTATAGAGTTCATTTAACTTTATTAAAGCAATTTGCCAACTCAGCTACAGAAATACAGAAAATATTACTATCTGTAGAACTACCCAATCGTAAGTTTATCATTGTTGAAATTGTTTAAGCAGAGATTAGGTGACCATTCCTCAGAGATACTATAGGAAGGATTCCTGCAGTGGTGGAGGTGTGTATTTGGTTGCTGTCAATGTGCCTTCTGATACTAAGATTCTGTGATTCCCTGTTCATATATCACACAACAAAACGTGAGACAAAAATAACTCCCTAAAATATATGTTGATTATACCATATAGGTTGTATACATATAGACTATAAATATAAGCTTTCAAAAATGTTTTGCCATTAGCTAATAACGAACAAAATCAGTTTTATTAAGGTGGTTTTGTGTTTATATTGCATGGTGTTCAATGAGCTTCTTATATTTGTAGTTTTCATCAAATGTGGAAAATTTGGGGCCATTTTTGTATTATTTTTCTGCCCTTTCCTGTCCTCCTGGGCCTTTAATTACAGCCTGTTGTAAACCACTTGCTATTGTTCTTTTTGGTTCTTTTTTTATATCTTCTGTCGCTGTATTTATGTTTTCCGTTAAATAATTGGATAGGCATATAATGACTGTTTTAGCATACTTATTTGCTGATTACAGTATCTTTTTCATTTCTCAGTCTCTTTCTGGTGACTGATTTTTTTCTCCTGGTTTTAGGTCTCATTTTCTGCTTCTTGTAATATCTACTAATTTATATTAGATGCTAGGCATTGATGATTTCACAGTTGGTTGTTGATTTATTCTTGTAGGCAGTTAAATGACTTGCAGTTCAGTTTCTTCTTTTCAAGCCTTTGTTAGGGTAAATATAGAGTGATCTTTGCCCTAGAGAGAGTTTAGCACCATTTCTAAGGCATAGCTATTGTGGAATCACTAGTAAATTCTGTGAGTGATCAGCTGGGACACTCAACTCTTGCTGGTTGGAACTCAGATGCCTCACAGGCTTGTGTGGCACTCTGCTTGACCTCGTAGAGTTTTACTCTAGGCTTACGTGTCTTAATATCCAGCCGACTCTCAAGGGGCCCCTAAGCAGATTTCTGGAGTTCTGTTTTTACATATCTGTTTGCTCTCTGGTGCTGTGCTCTGCAACTTCAGCCACTTCAGCCTCCCTGAACTCCAGCCTCTGTCTTCTCAACTACATGAAACCACCATGCTTTGTTTGGGATCCCCTACCCTACTCTGGGTCTGTACCTGCAGGTAGAAATCTAGAACGATGGATAGGCCTCATGTCATTCCTCTCAGGGGTCATAGTCTTAAGGTGCATGTCAATATCTGCAGTTGTTTCATACATTTTTGTCTACTTTTCTGTTTCTTCACAGTAAGAAGCTAAATCTTTCCCGTTTCTCTCAATGCCAGAAGCAAAGGACAAAGCATTAAAATAAAAGCAAATATTTTAAAATCTAATATAAAAATCCATTTTGCTATGCATCTGTAACATTTTTTATGTTATCACCTAAATATGTTTTTCTCACCTTAATCACTGAAATTTGCACTGGATAAAGTGAATGGATGGGGCTTTGTCTTACCTTGGCGAGGAGGTAAGTATATTCTGGGACGAAAGAGCAAAAGTATTTATTTGGTGATCAAATTGATGGTCTGTGGCAAAGACTGTAGTTATACACCCACCAAACTGTTTTCTTTTTCTGTGGGACACAGAACTAGGCTACATTTTGTATGTGTTAAACACTTTGTTTGCCAGCGTGTGATGGTGCACACATACTTCTTTTCTTAGTGATACATCATGAAACACTTTAGTAGTGTGTGGTATGTATGCTACTGTGTTTAGAGATGGGATGTGAAACACACTGTGTGCACCTAGGTGCGACTGACTTCAGAGTAATATAACCTAGACGTAAGTGATATATGTCATTTCTGTGACTAGCCCATTACAACCTCCCAGGTGATCCTTCTTGTTTGTGTTTTAAAAAAAAGAAATTGTGTTATGGGTGGACACGGAGGGTCTAAAAGCAAATTCCAAGGGCTCGGGGATAGCAGATCCACAAGGTAGAAGAAAACTGGGTCCCCGAATCACTTCATATAGCACATCCATTCCTCTCACTTTGCTAATCCTCATTTCATTTTTATGTGAGGGAAAAGGAAATCCTTTTGTATTTTTCTGTGTGTGTTAAGACACTGCGATTTAGGTTTTACTGGTTGAAGCAGTCAGCCTATGCTCACTTGTATCAGACAATATTTTTAGTAAGACTTACAGGTATTTAGGTTTTCTTCAGTAGATAATATCTTTCTTTGCAACTACATGAGAGATAAATTCAGCTATTCATTGATGGTGATGGCCCCTGGCCTGCTGCATCACTGAATCATGTTCTTGAATCTCAATTGATATTTTAAAATTGATTCTAACTTGGTATATTTTCAAGTCTGCTGAACATAACTAAAACAATGATTTCTTTTAACTAAACAATCTTTTTGCATTTCCATCCATGTCTTTCTAGGATGCTGTTCTTTTAAGCCTTAGTACAAATGCTGTAAAATCTGATAGGCAAATACTAGCTGGGCCCAAACAACTGTGGAATGTAGCAGTCAGCGGGTGAGCATGGAAGGATGCCCATAATAACTTTTGCTCAGATGAGGAAGAATACACAGCATCACTCATCCACGGCATTTATAAAATCCCATTGGGAAGATATGGTGAAAGCCCTCTTCACTGGGAATGGGGATGGTTCCTTTCTTAGGCTCTGACTCTGCTCTTGGGAGGAATGTTCTTGTCCATTTTTTCTCAGTAGCCTCTGGCTCCAGTCTGTGGGAGTTTCTTCCTTTTTCATCTTCTTGCCCACATTCAAAGTGGATGATGAGGTTATGCCCTCTATTGGGGATGCACAGCTTTCAGAGCTCATACTCTGTTTGAACAAAATTGGGTGTCTAAAGGTGATTTTACAGTTCAAAGGCTTTTTAGTCTTAGTTTATATAAATTCCATCAAAATAGTAGTCAGTTCTATAATATATAATTTCAGAGCATGATTTGTTTCTTTGACCCGTATGTCAATATGTATAAAATAATTTCAGAGCATGATTTGTTTCTTTGACCCATACCTCTCTCTGCCTAATGGCAGCTACCATGCAGATATTTAACTAATTGATTAAGGTGATGTGAAGTTAACACCTATCCATAATCTGATCCTTGCCACAAGGCTGAGTATTAGTGGCCTTTTGTGGCTCAAGACTTTTCTCAGCCTTATCTCTTTCTTTTTGGGATCTAGAAATAGTTGGCCTGTCCAACTCTTTAATGCTCTTAGATGCCCCGAATTTCTAGATTCTTTCCTAGACTCTCTCTATTCCCTTTTATTTCTCCTTACAAACTGGTTAACTATATTGCAAGCTCATCGGTTTCTTCTCTCTTACCAAAGGCAGTCAGTAACATTTAGTACACACATATTAGTCCATTCTCTTGCTGCTAATAAAGACATACCTGAGACTGGGTAATTTATCAAGGAAAGAGGTTTAATTGACTCACAGTTCCAGCATGGCTGGAGAGGCCTCTGAAAACTTAAAATCATGGCAGAAGGGGAAGCAAACATGTCCTGCTTCACATGGCAGCAAGAAAGAAAAGTGCCGAGCAAAAGTGGGAAAAGCGCTTTATAAAACCATCAGATCTTATGAGAACCCACTCACTATCATGAGAAAAGCAGCATGGGGGTAACCTCCCCCATGATTCAATTACCTCCCACCAGGTCCCTCCCAGACATGTGGGGATTATGGGAACTACAATTCAAGGTGAGATTTGGGTGGGGACATAGCCAAACCATATCAACACATTATTATTAGTTGTTTTCCCGACATCCTTCCTGTGACCTACAGTCTTAGTAAGCACTTGGTCTGCTATGGCATAACAGGGATCCCAGGCTTCCAACCTCCCATATTTGTTTCTGTGCCTCTCACTGCAGACCTGCTAAGTTAATACCACACGTATTAGTATTTTGTTAATGCAGCACCTAAATTCAAGTTATTAATCTCTCTATTATGACTATAAAAAATAACTCTGAGACTTTAGAGGCTTAACACAAAGGTTTCTTTCTCTCACACATCACAATTCATTCTGGTTTCAGCAGTGAAAAGAAGTAAAAATAAATAGCAAAATAGTAATTCTATCTGGGGATAGAGGGGAAAATGTGAATGAGAGACACACATAAGGTATTTTAAAATTATTGATAGTGTCTGTTAGGCTGAGTGGTAGCTACATACACATCCATATTATTATACTTTAAATAATACATATGTAATATACTCAAGTATGTATGAAATTTTCAAAATAAAAAAATTAAAATTACTTCAGATAACTTTTTTATTTTTAGACAAAGTCTTGCTCTGTTTCCCAGGATTGAGTGCAGTTGCGTGATCATAGCTCACTGCAGCCTCAAATTCCTGAGCTCCGCCTCTCAGGTGTGTGCCATCACACCTAATTTTTTTTTTTTTTATTTTTGGTGGAAATGACATTTTGCCATGTTGCCCAGGCTAGTCTTGAACTCCTGGCCTCAAGCATTCCTCCTGGCTTGGACTCCCAAAGTGTTTGGATTACAAGTGTGAGCCACCTACACCAGGCCTCTCAGCTGACTTTTAAACCATATTAGTATACATCGACATATTCACAAATAAAGTGCGAATGACATTTTTTCTACTCCCCCTTATCCTTCACCTTTACAAACAAGAAACTTCTCCTTTAAGGTGGCCTGACATTTTTGTGCTAAAGAAATTCCTCACGACTTCATACAGCCACAGTTGGCTGTCACTGTGGCTAAAGGAAAATGAGTTCACTTGTAACTTTGTGATCTCCTCAGCCCATAGAGCTATAACCAATGACTACGCTGGGGGGATGCACTCAAAATGAATCAACGTGGAATCGCACAGGCCCACTGTGGACTTTGTGTGACACAGCTCCTCCTCCATAGTTATAGTGTTACTTTGGTTTAGCTCTACATTTCCTAGCAAAGACTTGTGATTAAAATGAGGCAGATTTAGTAGAAACTAAATCCTGTTTTAAAAAGTGAATTAATATACTGAATGATGAGAAAACTGTCAAGTCTTATTGCAATCTAATGCAGGGCATCATTAGAAGTTGGTACTATTCTTTGACCTTTGTTACTGCCTAAGGGCAATGGTTCTTAACTCATTGGGAAAAACACGTATCTATTATCACCTTCTGTATGTATACTAAATACTAGGATATGAAATCTAATAAACAGTCTCTGCCTTACCATGCTGCTAAAATCAAGTCATAATTGTTGAGCAGAGGTGTGAGATGGTGTTAGTCTATTTGAAATGCTATAACAAAATACATACTGGGTGACTTATAAACAGCAGAAATTTATTCTCACAGTTCTGGAGGCTCTGAAGTCCAAGATCAAGGCAGCAGCCGGTTCAATATCTGGGGAGGGCCCACTTCCGGGTTCATAGACGGCATCGTCTCACTGTGTCCTCACGTGGTAGAAGGGGTGAGGGATCTCTCGTGGGCTTCTTTTACAAGTGCACTAATCCAGTTTATGAGGGCTCCTCCCCCATGACCCAATTACCTTCCAAAGATCCTACCTCTTAATACTATTACCTGGGCGTTAGATTTTGAATATGAATTTTGGGGGGACATCAATATTAAATCTTTAGCAGATGGAATTAGTACTACTTTGAAAATTTTCCACTGTCTTCTCAGACTAACCACAAAACAAAAGTGTGAGTCAGCCTGTTGTGTGGGAGAAACCCAAGCAAGCACAAGTGTAACATTCAGGAGTAAGTAGGTGTGCTAAACCTCAGACAACGCAGCTGTCAGAACTGTACTTTCAGGTTAGGAGGACTGAGGGAGAGGCAGAAAGAAGGCATGCACGCAGCAGGGGTGGAAGCCTCTGATGCAGGGATAATGGGACAGGAAATGTTTTTCAGGCAGAGCTCAGAATCAAAGAATAAGTGAATTAGCAGCTGGCAAGGATCAGAAGATATATTCAGGGCAGTTCGCAAACCAATGAACTGTGCTCACAGTGTTGTGATGGCAAGTGCTATCCTTTAAGGCAGCTTGGGGCTCCTCTAGGCTTCAGGTGACTTATCCTATCAATAGTACAATTCCAAAGAAATAAGTTACTTTATCTGCTTGTGCAAATCTTACACTGGGGACTCTTGGGGGGACCTCAGGACACTATTAAGGAATAGAAACTAATCTAGTCACTTGATTTGAAGCTAAGTCTAGAAAGCCAGAATGGGACAAGGTAATGTGGCCCTAATGCCACACTGAGGAATGGGACTTAATTGTAATAAGCAGAGAAACCCTTGTACGTTTTTAAATAGGGAAAGGACAGGATTAAAACTGACCTTTTCTTTTCCCCAGGCAACCACCAACGCAATTTACACCAGTTCCGGCTTTGAAATACTGAGTTTGCTATTTTAGTGTGTGTAATATTTTTTCCTTTCCTCCAAACCTCATCTTTTCCTTTCCACTACACAAGATTCAAGAATGTGAAAGGTGCCAGAGAAATTAAATGGCTTACACTCTATGTTATAATTTGGAGGGTTTATATTAATAGTAGGGTTTCTCAACCTCAGCATGAATGCCATTTTGGGCCAGATAACTCTCTGTTGTAGAGCGCTGTCCTGGGCATTGTAGGATGTTTAGCAGCATCCCTGAACTCTACTGGCAAGAAGCTAGTGCACCACCAGTGATAACAATGAAAAGTGTCTTCAGACATTGCCAAATGTCCCTTGGAGGGCAAAGTCTTCTCTGGGAAGAGACATTGTTTTAGAGTAGATTTCTGTTGATTTACAAAGAAAGATTATGTTTGTTTGTTTTGTGAGACAGGGTCTCCCTCTGTTCCCCAGCCTGGAGAGCAGTGCTGCAATCACAGCTCATTGCAGCCTCAAACTCCCAAGCTCAAGTAATCCTCACACCACAGCCTCTGGAGTAGCTGGGACCATAGGTGTGTGCCACCACACCAGGATAATTTTTTTTAGTTTTTGTAGAGCCTGGGGTGTCCTTATGTCTCTCAGAAACTAGTGACCTCAAGTGATCTCACCTCAGCCTCCCAAAGTGCTGGAATTATGGACATGAGCCACCACTACATCTGGCCTTTTTTTTCTTTTCTTTTTTTTTTTTAAAGAGATTGGAAACAAAAATATCTAAGTTAATTCTTAGGAAGCTTGGACTCATATTCTAAATACAGGAGAAGTTTATTATCTTTTTTTTTCTTCAACACAGTAGTGATGACTTCTTTTCACATAATCTTAGGGGCATTTTTTACTTAAAAGCAATGAGTCCGTTTCCCTTTCAACATTGTCTTTGTCAATTAGAATTAGACTTACTAGTCTAGACCTGTGGAGCAATGGAAATCTGGTGCTTGTGCATTGAGGACGAAATGCTCAAAGCTGCCTCAATTCACACCCTACGCCAATGCCCGGGCAGGACTTCACCTTTGTCTTATATTGGTGAGCAAACCACTTCCCGCACAGACATTGGTCTGGATACTGTCAGTTCCTAATTGGAAAAGCAATAGAAGTGAAATTTAACTTAATTTCACTTAATACACTCTATTAAGACGTGTACACTTCCAAAAGTAATGCAGAATGATCCCATCAGAAGTTTATCTGCTCCTTTTCTTCCCATCAGAATTGTAGAGTACCACAGCAGTATTTTTGCATGCCCCCGGGATCTAAATCAGGCCCCCAGGACACAGCTCCAGCTGCTCAGGAACCAGGAGACTTTGCCCAGGGACTGCCTGCAGTGATGGTTCCCGTAGAGCTCCCGTGTTATATGCTCTAGTGAGATCCAGAGTCTGCACTCATCCACAATAGCCACCGCACTTACAGCAATGGAAAAATCATGGTACAGTAGTCAAGACTTATCCGCGGAAGGATCCTTCGCGTGTCCTGACGCCCAATAGGTCTCAGTAAAATGTTCAGTGAAGGATGAGTAGAGGGGTTTACATAGCAGCAGCCACGAGAAAATTTTATCGCCTCATTGTTTCCATTGACAAAATAGGGACAGTATTTGTTAAATCACAGCACAAGAATGAAGTGTTTCTAATATTTTTAATTTTTTTTTTCTTTTGAGACGGAATTTCTCTCTGTCGCCCAGGCTGGAGTGCAATGGGCCATCTTAGCTCACTGCAACCTCCGTCTTCCGGGTTCAAGCGATTCTTGTGCCCCAGCCTGCCGGATAGCTGGGATTACAGGCGCCCATCACCACACCCGGCTAATTTTTGTATTTTTAGTAGAGACGGGTTTTCACCATGTTGGCCAGGCTGGTCTCGAACTCCTGATCCCAAGTGATCCGCCCGCCTTGGCCTCCCAAAGTGCTAGGATTATTGGCGTGAGCCACTGCACCCAGCCTAACATTTTAAATTTCTTAGTGGCTTGGAAAGAAAGCACCGTAAAAGTATTCGCCTTCCCTGTCCTCTGTTTATGTTTGTTTAGAAAAGAGCAAAACAAACCCAGGTGTTTGCTAATTCCTAACATTTAAACTGGAAAGACTGCCAATAAGAAACGACTTCTTAAAATTTTTAGACCATCTTGAGGTGACGCCTTGCCTCCCCCCTCCCCAGGCGGCGCAGTGGGAGTGACTACGCGGGGCTTAGTGTCGTGAGAGCTGCCCTGGGAAGGGGACTTGGAGTGCGCAGTCTGCTAATGACGCGGTCGCCTAAGGGCCCCCAGGACAGCTTGAGTGGTCCCCACGGGCAGGCCCCCGACCCGGGTTCCGCGGGGAACCCTCAGAACGGCCTGCCTCTCCCCCCGGCGCCAGACCAGGCGACAGGGCCACTTTAAGCGCGCCCGGGGCGTGCTCGCCCTCAGCTGCGGCCAGGAGCCATTAGTGCAGGGGGCGGGCCCGGGACGCAGCGGCTGTGGAGCTCCTCCTGCTGGAAGGCTGCCCCAGGACCCAGCACGTGCGCAGCGGCCATGGCTTCCTCAATTATCTGCCAGGAGCACGGCCAGATCTCGGGCCAGGTAAGAGGCTGAGGAAGGGGAGGCAGCTGCGTTTATAACCTCGCGGGCGGGTCCTGGGCCGGTGGCCCCCGCGGCCCTCAAAGCTCGGCCCGGGGAGCTCTCATTCTCGGGGAACCGCGAGGAGCGGGTAGCAGGAAGGGCCCCTTCCAGGGCGCGAGTCCACTATTCCCGGACGCCCCGAGCTGGGGAAGCGCGGACCCTGCTTCTGAGGGTGCCCCCGGGTGCCACCGGGCCCTTTGGGCCTGAGGTGGGGGGACGGGGCTGATTTATCTCAGGAGAGGAGGCCAAGGAAGAAAGAGAACTGAATCGTGTTATAAAGAAAACCCAGTAACAGATGAAATGTTCACAGTGAAACTTAATGGAATCCAAAAAATTCCAGATTGCATCACATCAGTTACTCAATAAATGTGAATTCTCCAACTGGGAAAAAAAAAAAAAAACCATCTTAGCCCTTGACGTTTGCCCAACTTAATTTTCGAGCAGAAGGCCACATGTAGAGTTAGCTACCTAGAAACACAATTTTGTAGGCACTCGGGGGCTGGTGACTGGACAAAAATGAACAATTTTTATTTTTAATATCAGAAAGTTGAGGCGCGCTGTTTCCCTGCAGTCCCGTCTCTGCACAGCTGGGCATGCTTATTTCCAGTTTGCTTACTGGCGTGGCATTCCAAAGTGTCCTTCGTGGAGCTTCCACCCAAATAGGCGGCTTTGTGTGGAACCAAAGCCGTGGTGGGAAGGGGACCTGCTCTGCACGCATTTGCCATCTGCATGGAAATAAAAAAGCCCACTAGCCTCTCTTGAAAAAGCACCTTAATTTTTCAGCCCCTGTAGCAAAGCACAAAATCACTTTAGTAACTGTTTTCGATAAAAGTGAAAGGTGATGATTACCCCACTAGGAGGAAAGCATAGACGAAACCTCCCCACGCTAGAAAGCAAGGCCAGCTGGGGAGAGGCGCTTTCATCTTCTTATTTTCCGCATCTTGATAAATAGGAGAGAGCAACCTTTGGTGCTGAGTGTAGTCTTGTTACCTCTTAGAATACTCTGCAAACTTAATTTCCTCTCCTAAGAGCAAGCTTTCTGAAATGGAATTAGGATCCCTCTGAAGTGGACCCGTTTAACAGGTTTTCTTAATTTTTCAAGATGGAAGAACCTATTTAAACTCGAAGGAAAAATAGTATTTTATGGTGCAGGATTAGGCAAAGCTGCACAAAACGAATTCTGAATGAGATATCTGATTATCTAGTAGAACATAAATAATTGTGGTTTCCTCCCCTTAAGAGAGTGTGAAACCCCAACTGACCCCTTTGTGTGCCTTTGTGAGAAGAGCCGCTTGCTCAGTTTCTCCAGATAGAGCTGTTTAAATCCCTTGACTCCTGGGGAAACTGAAGGCCCACAATTGCCCCATGAGAGCCTCAGCCCTGCAGCTGCTGCTGATTGTGGGCTGCTCTGCTCCTGGTGATAAGAGTGACATAAATAACAACTCACTAAAATGTAGGAGTGATTTGCTTTAAGCACTTCAGCACCTGCTGTTACTAATTAAGGGTTTAGCCTGCCACAGATTGCAAATGGAAATCCAGTGTTTTAAAAATTGTAGAGACTAGAGTGCCCTGCATGTTACTGTGATCACAGAAATGAAGCAGGGGATGAAGTGTCTTGGTGACAATGATGTCGTGTTATTAAAACCGCCCACACTTAAAGGGTATGTACCAAGGTTAATAGGGCTTACCCTGAGTGGTGGAATTACAGACACTTTTCTTTTTTGATTTTTTTTAGTGTTTCCCAATGAATACATGTCACTTTTGTTTACAAAGGTGTAGTAAGCAATTCAAACAGAAAAAGATATTTCATCAAACGAAGCCTAGCATTGGTTCAAATTATTGCTTGCAGGTGAAAATCTTAGATGTACTAAAAGGCAGTTTTCCAAGCAGAATATACTAGAAACATTCCTTTTTCTTTTTATCAATAGATCTTTTTCATCACCTGTGTTCATATTACATTGTCAACAAGATATTTTTAACTAAATATTCAGATTTATGTTGATTATAAACTATTCCCTTAATTTGAGTTAACTGGAATTGGGATAGTGGACTTGAGCAGCGTTCTGATTTGTCCATTAACATTCCAAGTGTGCTATGGCCCTGATTTTGTAAGGCAGGGAAAGAAGCATTTGGCAAGAGAGCACATCAGTTCTTTCCAGAGCTGCTTTATGTCATACCCTCTCTGTGCCATGGTGCAAGACACTATGCAAAAACTTCAGGCTCCTGCACAGAACGGTGGGTTAGTGGTGCTTGTTTCTCCTCATCCCTTTCCAGATCGTCTTCCTACCTACCCTGAGATTTCTTCCTGCTTCCCACTACGCATGTTCTGCCCTTCATAACTCTTTCTTGACTTTTTTTTCCCAAAAGGCTGAGAGATTCTGGGGACATTGGGAACTGAGCCTCTGAGGGGTGTCATGCAGTCAGAATGCCGTGTGCTAGCTAGGGAAAGGCTCAAGCTAAGCAGTTGATTTCTGTTATTCTAAAGTTTATGCTCTGCGGGAGGCCCTGTTTCCTGAGCACTGTGATTCCAACAGTGCAGAGCCCAGCATGGACACATTTTCCCCTCTCCTCTGGCCCCTCCCCTGCTAGGTTGATTTGACGTTTTCTGTGTTCTTTGTGCTCAGGTTCAGTATTACTTGCAAAAACATGGCAATAACTACCACCTGCAGGGCACTATACAAACACTTCTCATAACAAACTTGCAACGCAAGTATTTTGATCCTTCAGACGAGGATCACTTAAGTGTCTTATTCAAAGCCACTGGTAAATAGTTGAACTAAGTGACAAGACTCTGGTCTGTCTGCCTCAAATGGCTTTGCTCCCTTCCCACTGCATCAAGCTGTTGAAAAAGGATTAGTAACACCCTTAGTAGAACTGCTCATACTCCATTCTTCCTATATTCCAAGGATTGAACGCCATGCTTTCTTAGCAGAGAAAAGGGCTATTAGAATGTAAGCTCCATGAGGACAAGGACCTTGCCTTGTCTTGTTTGTTCACCTTGTGTTCCTGGGACCCAGCCCTGTGTCTGCCCTATAGTAAGGGCTCAATAAATATCTATGGAGAGAATAAACATCAAGCATATTTAAGCAGATACATAAAGTGGCAGAATATTTTAAAAGAAAAAATAAACCTTACTGATATAAAGTTTTACAAACTATATCCCAGGACACCCTAGTTTATATGTGTTATTTTAGTGTAATTATTAATGGCACCTCCTTTCATTCTCAAAAGTGTCTCAGTTTGGAAGATCAATTATATGATCATACACCCTAATTGTACTAGATAGGTGATTTTTGGGCATTCATATTTGCTTCCATTAATCAGGTTAATTAAAAAACAAAACTATAATTGCTTCTGTTGTGATCACTTGTTAATGACTGTTTCGTTGTTTGGTTTTGGGTTCACAAAGAATATATTTGTATAGAAGAAATCGTGCTATGGTGGAGATTTGCAAACAATCTGCACTCACAGGCATCACAAAGGCTTAGAGTCCCATGCTGCTCCTAAAGTGTGGCTGGAAATGAGAAGTATTTATCAAATGAAAAGGAAACACACTAATAGGGTCCCAACACTCTCTACTGTAGAAATTCCATATTTCAAAACTCATTTAAAAGTGTTGTGCTGTGTTCTTGGAATATAGAGCATTGAGGGAAGTAGAAGGAAATAAAGTTGGTGAAGTAGGTTGGTAGCAGGCTATGAAACACCATGCTAAGGAGTTTAAATTTGTATCCTGTTTAGCGTAGGGTAGTGCAGGTGAAGATGATTGAGCACACAGGTCAACCTCCCCATCTACCCCAAACTCCAGAGCAGATGTTTTCAAAATGTGATGATTCCTTTAAGTAAATAGCATGGAAAAAGAAGACAGGTATTCCAAATTAAAAGATCAAGGTGCTGTAACAACCAAATGCAATGCATAGTTCTTAATGGGATCTTGGTTTGAACAAAACAACTTCTCTCTGAAAGTTAAAAAAAAAAAAAATCCACAGAAAAATGTGACATTTAGAAAGCAGATGGGATCCAATTCCACCTAAAACAAAAGTAGAAAATCCACAGCTTAAAAGACACAAAGAGAAGAAATGCAGTGATAAAACAATTTTAGTGATAGCTCAGGCTCAATATTGACAGAAACAAAGATGAAAGTAGCCCAAAGCGTGCTCACCTGTTTTGAATTAGCTGGGTACAGAACACCGGGCCAGGTTGGCCCCCTGGATTTACCCTGTGGACTCTCCCAGCTGACTACTAAAGCAGTAGCAATGGTGCCTTTAACTGAAAGATAAAACTCAGAAACTGTTCTCTAAAGAAAATGAACTATACATGGGATGAGGACTCCTGGTATCAGTAATTTCCAGACCTCTGTAACTGAAAGAGGAAAGGAAAGGCAGTTCTTCCTAGGGGGAAAATAAACTAACATACTTGATCTTCAGAGTAAAGCCCACCTTGATTTTGACAATTAGCTGGTGCCAAGATCTCTGCTCTTCGGCTGTTGCTTTCACTCATCCTGTGCACTCACACCAAACCCATAGTCAGTTGTCCCATTAAAGGAGGCCCCCACTGAGGAACCACCACCCCAACTGCAGGAGAAACTGCCTGTTCACATCCACTTAGTTCTTGATTCATCTTTTTGTTTGGAAACCAAGGATTGCCAGACATTAACAAAACTAGACAAATGCACAGATCGAACAATTAAAGAGACAGATTTTTAATGTGCTATAGACTGAATGTTTGTGCCCTCCACCAAATTCATATGTTGAAATCCTAACTGCTTAGGTGATGGCATTAGCAGATGGGGTCTTTGGGAGGTGATTAGGTCGTGAGGGAGGAGCCCTCGTGAATGGGATTAGTGCCTTAGAAAAGAGGCCCAAGAAAGATCCCTTGCTCCTCCACCACATGAGAACACAAATAAATTGCCATCTATGAACCAGAAATTGTGCCATCACCAGACATTTAATCTGCCAGTGCTGTGATCTTGGACTTCCCCAACCTCCAAGCTGAGAAATACATTTCTGTTGTTTACAAGCCACCCAGTTTATAGTCTTTTGTTATAGCAGCTTGAATGAACTAGGATGTAAAGGAATAGGAAAAAAAAAAACTTCTAAAATTTGAATTTGTATCTGTGGAGAGAATATCACATCCTAAAAATAGCAGGTAATGAAAAATTACCAAAAAATCTTAGAAATTAGTAATTTATATTAAATGGATTGAAATTATAATACTTAGAATAATACTTAGAAGGACTGAAGACTAAACCAGTGATCTGGAAAATGAGGAAATCTCTGAGAGAGAAGTCGAGGCATGTAGGATCAACTTAAGACATCCAGCATCTCATAGAAGATTTACGAGGAGAGACAAAGACAACAGAAAGAAGGAAGTAATCAAATAAATAACAGAAGAAAATTTTCAGAGCTAAAGATCCACTGGGTGCCAAGTAGGATGAATAAGCTCTATACTCAAACACAGCCTAGAAACTATCAGAACCCAGAGGAAAAAGAAAAGAAAAGCATCTAAAGAAGAACAAAGCAGCTTATTCTTTTCATTAGCAACTTTGGATTCCAGAAGGAAAATTCAGAGACAAAATAATTTTGACCTTGTAAGTATTTGCTGGGCAAAACTTGCACTGAATTGTGAGAGCACAGTGAAGATGTTTTCAGACATGCTAGGACTCTGATGCCATCAGATAGTCTTTAAAAGAATTTTCTGAGCCTGTACTGCAATTCAATAAAATGAATCCAAGAAAGAAGCAAATATGAGATACAAGAAACTGTAAGAATAAGAGAAATGAAAAATTAAGTGTAAATGTTAATAAATGTAAATACTTAATAATGATTGGAACTAAAATTCCAGATAGTCACAGCATGAGAAGTCTATGGGGTGGAGGGAGATGTGTTAAGTATGCCGCCGTGTTTGGAGAGAGGCTGTAGATTTAGATTAACTCTACATCTTAATTGAAAATTGCTACGTATACTTACTAAAAATTAAGTATTTTTGAAATTTTAGTGGCCAAAGTGGAGTAATTTGAGTAACAAAGTAAATGATAGTATTGAATTGTAACCCAAAGAATAAAATAAATATCCAGAAGTCCTTACTGATTTAAATAAACAATTGACTAAATAAATAAATGAGGGAGAAAGAACATATTCTCCTTACATAAGATTTCCAAATCATAAATGTAGATGGAAGGAAATAGAAAATCACCAGTTGAATGTCACAGTAATAATTGCTACAGGCAAGATCCACAAATGAAGGGCTGGAACAGAGGGTATAACTTTAAGGAGAAATGGGATATTTGCAAAGCCTCAAACCATCTCCACTAACATATTTATCAATTACTGTGATGGTTTTTAATGTACATCCACAATTGTTTGATATTCCTCCCTCCAAGAGGTGGTACTTTAGTCCCTTTCCATTGAGTGTGTCTGGACTTAGTGACTCCCTTCTGAAAACAAGAATGTGGAAAGGATAAACAAGGGACTTAACAGTGGAGAAACCTTGCAGACACCATCTTAACCAAGCGACCAAGGTGAACCTCCCTGGCAATCTCTCACTGATTTATGACACCATAAGAAGGATGTGCTCGTGTCCATGGTATTCTACCCAAAATCTATAGTCCCAGTCTAATTATGAGAAGATGTCAGGCAAATCCAAGTAGTGGAACATTCTCCAAAATGCCTGACCAGCACTCCTCAAAAGCCAGTAAAAACTGAGAAACCATTGCATATTAGAAGAAACTAGGAGACACGAGGACTAAGTACAACCTGTTATCCAGATGGGATCCTGGGACAGAAAAAGGCTATTAGTGGAAAAATTGGTGAAGTTCAAATAAAGTCTGTAGTGTAGCTAATAGTACTATGCTAATATTAATTTCTTAGGGTTATCTTTCTCATGGTTAAAAAAAAAAAAAACCTCACAATTTCTTAGTTTGGATAAACATACTATGATTGTAAGATGTTAATATTTGGGGAAGCTGAGTCAGGTGTTTATGAGAACTCAGCATACCCTCTCTGCAACTCTTCTGTAAATCTAAAATTAATTCCAAATAAAAAGACAATTAAGCACTTAAGCACAAAAATTAGGGATTTCAGTCCCAAAGCATTACAGGAGCAACAGGATGGAAAAATGAAAATTTGATCAGCCTAAGAGTAGGTATGGGAAAAAAATTTAAAAATTACAGTAAATAGGAAGCCTGAAATAACAAATGAAAGGGAATAAGGTCATTTCACATTAAATTGTAAATGTTCACAAGTAATTAATATTAGCTAATTCATTACAGTACATTAATGAAGTTAATGTACACTAGTTAATGTCAGTAATGTAATTACTTAAATTCATACATGAAAAACTGAAAGGTCAGATTGTATAAACCATGTAAATTCAATTAAAAGCGATTTACAAAAGTCACAGAAAATAAAGATAATAAAGAAAAGTTCAAAATAAGGGGATATGAAGAACAAAGCTGTATATCAGAAAAATAAAATTTGAGGTGAAAAGCATTAAAGGGCAAAGAGGTATATTTTACATAGTAGTATTCTCTATATAGAATCGTCTATGTATATATACACTATTTAACAACATACAGTATAAACATAGATCACATATATATTGTTAAATATTATAGATATATATTTATATAATATCACTATCATGAACCTTTATGTACTTAACCCATAATTATAAATATAACCTATGGTTAGAGAAATTGATGAATTGACAAAACCATAATTAAGGAGATTTTGATATTCTTCTTTCATAAACTGAAAGATCAAGTAGACCTAATATAAGCAAAGAAAGAATTAACAGTTTTGCTCTAAAAGATATGTAGAACTTTTTGCACAAGAGAAAATAGACATTGTTTTCAAGTACCCATGGACGATGAACAAAAACTTTATTAGGCTATGAAGAAAATGTCAACAAATTTTAAAAAGTAGACATCATGCAGGACACATTCATTGTTGACAGTGCACAGAAATAAGAAATGAGCAACTAACAAATAGCCAAAAAAATAAAAAACCAAACACACTATACCCTTGAAAATCATAAACACATTTATATAGGTGTATTTAATCAAAGTCTTTAGATTAAAATGGAACTATCAACTGAAATTATAAACTAATTAGCAATGAATGAACATGAACTCACTGTATATAAAAATTTGTGGGGTACAACAAAATGCCACTAGGAGGAAAATGTAAACCCTCTACTTTGCTGCCTGGTAGAACTTTCCACAATGATGAAAATGTGTAATTATACCATCTGAGAATCCACACTTACCACATGAGGATGTTGAGCACGTGAAATATGGCTAGTGCAACTGAACTGAATTTCAAACTTTCATTAATTTTAATTAATATAAGTTTAAATAGCCACATGTGGCTACTGTATTGGACCACACAGTTCCATATTCTCGATAAAGCATTACCAGAAAAAGAAAAAATTAAACATTATTAATTTTATATATATATAAAATTAAAACATTAAACATAAATCCATATGAAATGGATTTGTAAAATGTATATGACCAAAATTCATTTAAGAAAAGGTGGGAAACTTGAATTTACCATTAATCAATAAGGAACTATAAAATAAAATGTAAGATCCAGCTCTATAAATGTCTTCAGAACCAGATTTTCTAGACATGTTTTACCTAAACTTAAGATGGAGATAATTTCTGTGTTTTATAAACTATTCAAGACCATAAAACAGTATTTTATTCTTCAAGGCTGGCATAACCCTGATACCTAAACAAGATAAAGCAATACAATAAAACAAAATTATATCAAGATTCACTTATGAGCACAGATGCAAAAATCTAAAGGTGAAGGAATTGAATTCATTACACATTATGAATAGGTTTATCCCAGCAATACCGTGATGGCTTGACATTAGGAAATCTATTAATGTAATTCACTGCCTCTGCCTAACAGATCAAAGAATAAAACATAATATGATCATGTTATATTGAAAAAGCCTTTAATAAATATCAACACCCTTTTGTGATGTAAAATTCTTAGCTTCCAAATAGAAACTTTTTTAACTGATAAAGGATATTGATCAGAAATCTTCAGTAAGTATCATATTTAGTAGTAAAAACATTTGAAATATTCCCACTAAAGTCAGGAACAAGACAGGAACACCTACTATCACTCCTGTTACTCACCCTTGTTTTGGATGTTCTAGCTAATGCTTTAAAGTCAAATAAAAGGCATACGTTCTGGAAACAGACAAAAGTGTCATTTTTTGAAGGCAGTAGATTGCCTACCTAGGAAATTGAGAAGAATCAATGGAAATATATTGGAACTGAACAGAGAGTACTATAAAGTGCATTACTTAAAGCAAGTTCCTTATACAGAAATCAATAGCACTTTTATATGTCAACTGTAATCAATCAAAAATGTAGTGAGTAAGAAAAGAGATCCCCTTCACGGTGACCTCCAAATGTTGAAATATCTGGGAATATGTAAGACATATCTGGGAATACATACTAGGACACATGCAAAATCAATATGAAAGTCCATAAAACTGAAGAACATAATGGAAGACCCAAATTTTCTAAGATATATACTTCCTAAATATGGTAATTTAATATCGCATATTTTCTAATTAACTGTTAAAATAGAGGCAACCATAATTAAAACTTTAACAAGGTTCGTTGACAAACTGATGCCAATTTCTGTTGGGGGAGAAATTGTTGGAAAATATATAATAACCGAATTGAAAAATAACAAGGAGGGAAACATGCTCTATCAAATATCAAAACACACTATAAAGAGCTAGTAATTAAGCAGTGTGGTATTAACCAGGAATAGGCAAATAGATCAGTGGATCAGAATGAAGTCCAGAAACACACACACACACACACACACACACACGCACACACACCCCTACCTGGCATTGTGAAAATTTCACTCATGAAAACACTGAGAGAAGGTTAGTCTGCTCAGTAATCCTGTTGGGTCAATTCGTTCTGCATTTAAAAAAGAAAACTGAAAGCAGGTACCTACCTCATATTAATGACCAAATAAACTCCAGCTGGGATAAAAAGCTAAATGCAAAAATAAACCCTTAACAGTGTTAGTTAGAATACTCTACCAAAGCATTTTTTAACATAAACAAAGATGGCTTTGAAAACAAGATAAAATTCACTAAAGCCATAAAGGAAACCGTAGATTTGTTACTAAATATTAAATACTTATTAGTGACAAAAGACCTTATAATCAGAATTAAAGGGCTGGGCATGGTAGCTCATGCCTGTAATCCCAGCACTTTGGGAGGCCAGGGTGGGTGGATCACCTGAGGTCAGGAGTTCGAGACCAGCCTGGCCAATATGGTGAAACCCCATCTCTACTAAAAATACACAGCCAGGCGTGGTGGTGGGCACCTGTAATCCCAGCAACTCAGGAGGCTGAGGCAGGAGAATTGCTTGAACCCGGGAGGCAGAGGTTACAGTGAACCGAGATTGCGCCACTGCACTCCAGCCTGGGCGACAGAGTAAGATTCCTTCTCAAAGAAAAAAGAAAGAAAAGAATTAAAGGCAGAGTGACAGACTGGGAAAAAAAAGTAGTTGACTAATATCCAGACTTTATAAACTCCCACAAAGCAATAAGAAAAATACAAACCACAAATAGGTGAACAAAGGGAGTAAATGGGCATGCTTAATAAATATGTGATAATAAAATGCAAATTGCCACTAAAATGAAAAGATACTCTATGCATTCAAAAAATGCCAATAAAAAGGATAAGATTTTCTGCCCCCAATATTGACAAAATTTTTTTAAAGGTTGAGAATAATCAGTCTTATTAAGGGTTTGGAGAAATGAGTACTCATATGTACTGCTTATGGGGATATAAAATTTTGTATCCTTTGGAGTACGCAAAACAAGTGAAAACTTACTTTCTGATTTTCTAGCTTTGATTCTAGGATATATGCTTATTTGCACAAAGATGTATTTATAAATGTATTCGTCATGGCACCATAATAACATCAAAACCCAACACTGGGAGAATGTCTCAATCAATTGTCATCATCGAAAATAAGGAAGACTGGAGCACGATGACAGATGAGCACATTCACCCCTGATCCCAACAAATAATAGAAAACATTTTTATGAGAATAAATCTATAACCACCTGGAAAATGAGAATGCTCCTAGTAAATCAGAATTTTTGAGGAATTGTTGAACTATATTGTTAAAGGTAAAAAGCAACTCACTTCAAAAAATAGTAACAGCCCGTTTATGAAAAGCTACCTATGTGTGTATTGTACTTATATGTTTGACACAAAAATCGTCTGGAAGGATAGACACCAAACTCTTGACAGCAATTGCTTCCGGAGAAGGGATTGAATTAGGATATGAGAGATGGTAAAGGAAGATTGACTTTTTTATAAAAAGGAGGAAGAAAATTAGGTGAGCAGGTAGAAGTGCCAGAGCTTTGCTTACTTTACTCTTGCCTAGTTTCTTGCACCTCACCTGTTCTTTCCTGCAGCCCTCAGGAAACCAGGCTGAAAAGAGAAGGAAGCCCCACTGTGGCCACTTACACCAGCACCCTGCCCTGTGGAGTTGCTTCTTTGCCAAGCTGCCTTTCTCTTTGTACAAGTATTTCCAGCCCCTTCACTCTTTTAGCTTCAACTCTAATCACCTCCCAAATCTGTTTTCTCATACAGATGTCTATGGCCTGGCATTTCCAATTGTCTTCTATTTCCATTAAATTAAGCATCCCCATTCTTTGGCATTTTCGGTGGGTTGCGTTCATTAGCTGTAGAGAATAAAACATAGAGAAATAAAAGGTGAGGAAGGGAATGCTCTTTTTCCTAATTGAATATACTTGAAAATATCTCCAAATGCAAATAGTCTTTTTGGTTCCTAATACTGAGGTTTGAATAGCACATACATTCAATCGAAAGGACTATTTCAGTGTTTCTTATGATTTCGGAATTTAAATCTTTCTCTGTTCCCTGAAATGTGTGTTTCACCAAAATAAATCACGTGGGAGAGTTACGACTTTGATCCTTTCAGCAATAAATAGATTTTCCAGCAGGAAAGACTTTTGGGAAACTGAGTCATAAGAACTCTATCATTTAATAGGATGAGAGAGAAATTTGCAGAAAAACTGAAGTAAAATAGCGTTGGTAGGCAAAATGTTTAAAAACAGCATGACCTTCAGATCTATTCACTACTCTAGGTACTGAAGATGTGAAATTAATAATAGTTCCTGTCCTTGAGCTGCTTACAGTTGACCATCTAGCCAGTCAGACTAGATATGGAGTCAATCGTTGTGTTATTTGTGAGCTTTTTTAATCTTAACCTCTCATACATGACATTTTCACTATGCCTAGGTCATAATTATGGGACACCTCTGCTTCCTTCTCTTTCAGGCAAAAATAGACGTCTTATTAGTTGGAGATGTCACTGTGGGCTACCTGGCTGATACTGTACAGAAACTGTTTGCAAACATAGCAGAAGTCACCATCACCATCAGTGACATGAAGGAGGCAGTAGCGCTTTTGGATGATTGCACATTCAACATGGTTTTCTTGAAGCTGCCTTCTTCACTAAGTGCTGAGGAGCTGGAAGCCATCGAGTTAATTAGGTAAACTTCAAAAGTCTTGATGCTGTATCTTTAGAATCATTTTTTTTAAAATCTCATTTTTTAAAAAATCCTAAAAAGATATACTTCTATTTTACTTTTTAAATTGAGGGGCCAGGGCGTGGCTCATGCCTGTAATCCTGGCAGTTTGAGAGGCCGATGTGGGATGATTGCTTTAACCCAGGCGTTCAAGACCTGCCTGGGCAACATAGTGAGACCTCTGTCTCTACAAAAAATTTTAAAAATTAGCCGGGCCTGATGGTGTGCACCTATAGTTCCAGTTACTCGGAGGACTGAGGTGGGAGGATTGCTCAGGAGTTTGAGGCTGCAATGAGCTATGATCATGTCATGGCACTCTAACCTGGACAGCAGAGTGAGATGCTATTTCTAAAAAAAAAATGAGAGATATTTTCGTAGAGAGATTCTATGTACATTTTGTTTTTATTCCCAGTTTGTGGTATTTTATTATAAGAATTATTTTAACTTGAAAATAGGTATGGATTAGAATGTAAGAATCAATTTGTCATAGAAATTTATTTAGTACGCAATACTTACGTTATTCCCACACATACTCCTTTTTAATAACTGTATCATTAAAATGGTGCATCTTTTCAGGGTTCATTAATTGTAGTGGCAGACACTAAAGGAAGTGAGCACTCTTAGCTCTGAGTCCTGTTAGCTGGGGACTGAGGTGTCTCCTGGAGCCACAGAGCCTTCTGGATTCACTGGGTCCAGAAACCACCACCTCCAGTGTTCTTGTTTCGTCTTGCAGTTCCATATAAGTTCTGCTTCTTTTCTTTTTTTCTTTTTTTTTTTTTTTTTGAGATGGAGTCTCACTCTGTTGCCCAGGCTGGAGTACAGTGGTGCCATCTCGGCTCACTGCAGCCTCCACTTCCTGGGTTCAAGCAATTCTCCTGCCTCAGCCTCCTGAGTAACTGAGATGACAGGCACGTGCCACCACGCCTGGCTAATTTTTGTATTTTTAGTAGAGAGGGGGTTTTACCGTGTTGGTTAGGCTGGTCTCAAACTCCTGACCTCATGATCTGCCTGCCTCAGCCTCCCAAAGTGCTGGGATTACAGGGGTGAGCCACCGCGCCTGGTCAAGTTCTGCTTCTTTTTAACCCACTTTCACTCTAGAAAATTGGAGTCCAGTGGTGGGAGAGTTAGATTCTTCCCTGCCACTTAAGATGTATTTAGATAGGGTTAGATCAGAACAAATTTGTTCCCCTTCCAGGAAATACTTAATAGATAAAGTGGAATTGTCAGTTACATTGGAACATATGAGAGCTTGTCAGAATTACAAGACAGGCCTCTTGTTTTTGGCTAAAAAATTCAGAGACAATATTTTGATCTTTGAATAAAGGGGCAAGAAATCATGTTAAGGGAAAAGAAAGGTTGAAATGAGAAGCCCAAGCCATCCAGTTACTTATTTGAGAGACAGACAGACAGATACTACTCTTGGGGTTTCTTAGAACAACTGGTCTGCATTTCTTTTGGCTTTCTATGAGGTATGTGAACTCTAGTCACACCAGGCAAACTATCTACATCAAAGTGAATTCCACTTCTAAAACCTGTGGTATACTATCCTCCTTCTGAGAATATGCTTATTTTATTACAAACCTTAAAAAAATAGAGTTTCCCTTGGCTGGGGACTCATCATAATATCTCATTTATATCATATTTAAAATTTTTTACGCAGCTACATGAGGCAGGTGGAGCAGGATTTTTATTGTCCCTACTTGACAGGTGAGAAAACTGAGCCTGAATGACTTGCCTAAGACCACATGGCTCATTTTTACAAAACTCAGACTAGTTTTACAAAACTAGATTAGAACTCTACTCTTCCCTTCATTTTCTTTCTAGAAGTCTGTCATTAATTGACTTCTGTATTGAAACCACCTCTTTTTCATCTCTGAGGTTCAGTATGTGCCCAGCTGGTTGTACAAACATAGATACGGTTTTGAAAGAGCCCCGGACAATTGAATATGGCTGGTCTCACTCTTCTTTCCAAGACTAGGACCCTAGCTATGCCTCTCAGAATGGAGCAAAGCTTTGCGTTTGGTTCCTATCAGAGCTGCCTTTTGAACAAGAGAAGAATGAAGTTCTGTTTAAGAACCAGCTTTATGTTTAGTTGCAGATATTAAAACCTAAAAGGTTAGAGGAGAGAATTTCTTGTCTGATACTCACCTCAGCAGCTTTTATTGCCCTGAGTAACATAGCTTAAGAGTTCGTAGCAGAGAAAAGAAAGTAGATGAAGGTATTAAGTGTATAGCTATGCAAATGGTAGTTCTGTTATTTTGCCTTAAAAGAAATCATTGGTTTGAAAGAAAACAAATAATTTGTGGAAAACACCTGGATTTGTATTCCTTGTTTGTCTCCTGTTGCACTGTTCCCAACACCCAGTGAAGGTGTTGACTACCAGCAGGTGTTATCTACCTTGCTGTAGCTCCAGGGAATGACTGTATGGATGAGTGGGAGAAGTGCCGTCCTAGGCAGGCAGTGCCTCCTCGCTTTTTTGCTCCTCTCTGTAAAGGGACAGAGTTGTTTGTTTGTTTTGTGTGTGTAAGCTTTGCTTTCGTGGTGCTGTCCTCAGAGGCTATGAATGTCTCTGAAGTTCCCTTTCCTGCCTTCAGAATCGTTATGAGTTTATGATTTGTTGAATTGTTTAAATCCCTGTAGAGGATGTTTCCAGTTTCCAACCTATAGTTTTTCTTGTGGTAATGAGCCCTGTGCATGTACTGCCCCATTTGTAAGGAGGTTAAACCTTCATCTATCCTAGAGCACTACATCTTTTGAGTTTGGGCTAATATTTAATGACTAAACCAGAATGAAAAGCCTGGCTCTACTTTTCTTCTGCTGTGTTTTAAATTTTTCTCTTTAGATCTTTGTTGTCCTCTTGTAATATCTCAAAAGCTATGTAGGTCTAGGAAAATGTACATCTACTTACCTTACTCTTGTTTCTCTGGGTGCTTTATGTCTCCTGTCAATGAATGAGGAATTGATGATAGAATGAAAGTGACTGTATATGTGTTCAGTATTAGAGCACAGGATCACAAATCTATATATCTGTAAGACATATGGATTTTTATTGAAAATAAGGATGAAGTTTAGCCTGTTAGCTATAATATTATATTTATTTTAGAATAAAATGAAAGCAGCTTCCTTAAAAGATTCTTAAATTTAATCTTACAAAACTATGTTTTAAGCTTGGTGCTAATCATTCATTGACTTTAATCATTCATAAAGTACCAGTACTTTACAGACTCAAGACTTATGGCACATCTCACTTGTAGGTTAACTTTCCTGGTAGTACTGCCTAATTTGTTTTCATCTCAAGAATGTATTGAAAGAGTGTGTTTTTATTGAGCAGATGAACTCAAACACTACCCAGTGGTAACATACTTTAAGATCATCTTAGGATTCATATGCTTAGCTCCAGAATTCCAGGGATATTTCACTCTTGGCTTAGATAAGTTCTCAAAATTGAGCCATACTCAAAGGGCAGATACTTGATAATTCAGACACATCCTGATACTTATCTTCCAAAGACAACTACAAAAAGTTTAAATATGTTTTAAACTCGTCAGTATATGGGGAGTCGTAGTTTTCTTCTCCATGAAATGGTTCTGCAATTAAAATTCCGTGATTCTCATGAGCTCAGAGCAGTTTAGCAACAGAAAAGGAATGCAGGATGTGGCTCCATCTGCTCCGTCAACAAATCAAGTTTGAATCTGATTTCATTTCTTCCCCGTGTAGCTTTAATTGTCTGACCAGCTAACTGATCACTAAGAAAACCCAATCTTGTGAGCCACAGAGATCTAACAAGTTGTCCTTTTATGTCTCCAAGACATCTTTGACTTGACCATGTAACTCATTAAATCTTACTAGGTAGTTTGCATGACCTGCTCCTCTGAATATTCAACAATAAATACAGTAACAGCAAAACACCTAAGTAGCTTTACTAAAACCTTTTTCTTACAAATTGGTGGAGGAAGTGAGTAGGAACTGAGGACAACTCTAGGTCTTTGTAACTTCTAGCACCATGTCACATGGTGAACGTTGCAGCAGGAACTCTGTGGGAGAGCCGAGTGGGAACAGGGCACGCCACTCTTCACTGTTAGCCAAAATAAACTATCAGAGCTTAATTAAGTAATTAACAGAGAACAATATTTGTTACAAGTCCCATGTAGGTCATACCAGGTTAGTTTGGCTGCATGTAGCCCACGGACAGAATAATGGTAACTGTACTCAAGAAAACCACGACCCAAAGATGATACTGGCTTTTGTCCCTGGAAATCCTTATGGCTCTAAGAGAAGTAAAAGTAGAAATTTCCGCAGGTTTCATAGTTATAACACCTCTTTGGCCCTCTTAGATGATAGATTTCAGAGGCCAGGGCTTTCCTGAGACCCTGTGATCAGCAGAGTGAACAACTCAGCTCAAAACCCTTGTATATGATCTTTGTTTTTCAGCTACCAGAGACAGATCCAGGGATGGGGGCAAGACAGCGGGTGGTTACTATTGCAGGTTGAGCTGATGCTGACGCCAGTTCTAGAGGGCACTGCAGGCAGGCATAGGAATGGAACCGAGAATATCAGTATCCAATCTCAAAAGTGAGGTGTAGCCTCAGGAAACATCATGACACTTAAACAGCATAATTGTGAAACATGAGGGAAAATGAATTGTCCCCAAATAAATTGCAAAACAAAAGAGACATTAATTGAGAAGGTCTCAGAGCCTACAATTTGAAGAGGAAGTAGTATCAGTTGGTGTGGATAAAAGGGATCTTTATTTTGGTTTGTTTTTGCATTGCTTAGTTTTGTTTCAAGGAATATTCATTCATAAAAAAGATTTCTGGTTGATCCTAGAAACTAGAAACTCTTTTAGCTTATTGATTTGTAGGGAATGTGAATGAGCAGCTGAGCTTAAGACCAGAGTATTGGATTCTGGGAACTCTTACTGGTTGCAGGAGTCCCTGTACAGCTAGGGGAGTGTGTGTTTGGTAATTGATTCCGTGCTAATAACAAAAGTCCAAGAATCCCACCTTTGTCTGATGTAAAGCTTGAAATCTGAAAGTCATCAGGGCATCCATATAGCCATATCTTACATATTTTTGTGTCAGTAAAATCAATTTTCAAATTTTTGAAATACCGGGTTTTCAAAAATGGACATAGGAAGATTTCTAAAAGCAAACAACCTGTTTTTTAAAAATCATTTAACTGTATTTAACTTAGGATAATTTACTTTTTTGAATCCACTATGCAGTATTTTTTATTTCAACATTTAAACTACCCGATAATTGTGTTTCAGTGGTCCCATCTGCTCAGTCCATTATTCACTTTCACCTCTCTTTCCTCATTCTGTTGTTCATACTTCCATTATAATCCACACTTTCTCATCACTTAAAAATATATATACGAGGCTAGACGCAGTGGCTCTTGCCTGTAATCTCAGTACTTGGGAGGCTGAAGCTGGAAGATTTCTTGAGGCCAGGAGTTTGAGACCAGCCTGTGCAACATAGTGAGAACCCATCTCTACTAAAAATACAAAAAAAAAAAAAAACCCAGCCAAGTGTAATGGCACACACCTGTAATCCCAGCTACCTGGGAGGCTGAGGTACAGGATCGCTTGAGCTTGGGAGGGTGAGGCTGCAGTGAGCCTTGACCATGCCACTGCACTCCCACCTGAGTGACAAAGCAAGACCCTGTCTCAAAAAATGAAATAAAATAAATCTATCTATTTATCTCTTTCTATCTTTCTCTCTTTCTGTCTTTCTAAAATGCATATATTTATTTTTATATATATATGAAATGCTGACATGCTGGCAGGCATCATTCTGATCCCCATATTCCCTCTGTGTCACCACGCCACCTACACCAGTGTAGGAAGTGCCTTTCTTACCTCCACATTTGGTTGGCCAGGCAAACTCTATCCTCCCTCCTGCATATGCCTATTTTGATGATAATATTTCTGCCTGAGTTTCTCATTTCCTCATAGAAATCGTATATTCTTTCCTTTCTTCTCTCTCAGCCTAACCTCCCCAGAATTCATAGCACAGAATCAAGTCCGAATAGACCTCAATGGGGTGTCACATTTTCTTAATAATCCTGCTAGTCTGAAGTAATTGATTTAGTAAATACTCTGAAATATTTACCGTTACCAAAGGTTCACAGGTATGCCTGCTTTCCTTACCATCAGCTCTTGCCTGGATCACTGTCCTAGGGTCTCTCCAGTCCACCTGTGTCACCCCATCAGTGCATCCCGTCATAGGCAGAGTGGTCTTTCTAAAATGCAAGTATAATTGTGTTGGTTGCTGCTGAGCTTCTTAGCTTTCCGTTGCCCATTTTTCTTCAATACCAAACCTTTCCTGTGGCCTAACAGGCCTTCTGCGAGCAGAGCTCAGCCCTCCCTCACTCTTTGGTCTCCACGTATGCTTTTCTTTCTCAGATGCCCTGTGCCAGAGCTCTCCTGGACATCTTGTACCTTCTCAAACTCGCCTTGTTCTCGACCATCCCAGGGCTCCTGCATATGCTGTGCCTTTTGCCCAGAATGTTCTGTGCTGCACATCTGCTTTCTGCCCTCCCCTCTCCCCAGCCTTTTCTGTGTCTAGCCAGCACTGAGGGTTGTCGGCCTGGAAGCCTCTCCCAAGGCTGCTGAGGCAGGTTGTGCCCAGGCGTGGACTCCTGTTGGCCCCTTTGGTTTTTCCTTCCTGGCATTGGACACATTTTCAGCCATAAAATTATCTCTAGTGATTTGTTTAATGTCTTTCCGCCCCAAGACCACCAGCTGTGTGAGAGCAGGAGCCTTGTCTGTCTGTTTACCATGATATCCCCCAGAGCCTAGCACAGAGCTGGTACATAAGAGGTTCTCAATATACATGACTCAGATATAGAAATGGTATTAATATATAATGCAATTTGAAATATAGAATGTATACTTACTTCCAAATGCATATGGAAGATAAGCTAACAATGTTATAGAGTGGGGGTGCTCCCAGTTCTCATTTTAGTGAATAAATAACAACCATATATAACCACATGCTAATAAATGATGTTTTTAAGTATTTGAGAATAGTTTGCTTTTCTTAGGTAGTTTTAAACTGTTCTCTTTGAAGTCTCTTTCACAGTCACATTCTCCCCGAAAATCATTTCATTTTGGCTAATGCCAAGGCTCGGTATCCATCCAGTTACTGAATTCCAGACTTCCTGTACTGAGTTTAGTGAACTATAATGCCGCTTTAAGAAAAAAGTTTTATTTGAAAAATTTCAAGAAATAAAAGGGGAGAGAGTATAATAATACACTCATAATGTAGCCTCAGCAGTTACCCTCATCTGGCTCATCATGCTTCTCCCTACCTTCCCACCCCTGCCCACCAGTGGATTATTTTAAGGCAAATCTAAAATACCATTTTATTTCATCCATAAATACTTTAGTTGGTACCTCTCTAAGGTGAGGACTCAGAGAATAACCACGAAACTCATATTATACCTGAAAATTAATAATCACTTCTTAGTATTGTCAAATATCCCATCAGCATTCAAATTTCCCTGCTTATCTTATGATTTTTTTAAAAACTGTGAGTTTATACAAATCAGGATTCAACTTTCCCTTTCCTCTTTTTTTGTCTTGTTCTTTAATTTTATGTATATTTAAAAGGAGTCATTTGTTATTTTATTCCCATGATGTTCTTTAAAATGTTTCTTTTTTTCCACAAACTTCTTGTAAACTGCTGATTTGATCAAAAGTTTGGATAAGGTTTAGGCTTTTTTTTGTTTTTGTTTTTAAGAAAAAGTGATTCATCTCTTTCCTCACTGATTTGAGATGCTACTTTTACTAAATTTCCATATTAATATTATTTTAAATTCTAAAGAAATGAAGAAAATCACTGTAGTTAGTTCCTCATAAGCTAAACTCCTGAATCCCAATTTTTTGAATAATGATTTTGCTTCATTTTAACATTTTCTTTCCTCTCTCAGATTTGGCAAAAAGAAAAATACAAATTCACTGTTTGTTTTTATAATCCCTGAAAATTTTAAAGGTATGTACCTGCTAAATACAGTATTTGTTTTTTCTCTAAATAGAAACTATAAGGTCAGTATTTAATGTAAAGATTCTTAGGTTGTATTTCAGGGCATGGAACTGATATTGCTTTAACTGAACCACTGACAATGGAAAAAATGAGTAATGTGGTAAAATACTGGAAAACATGTCTCTCAAACACAGGTGAGTAAAAAATTTCCAAAGGTTTGAAAATTTGAATTAAAATCTTTGAAAACTATGCTTACGTATTCTGACAAAAACAATCATAAATAAAGGGTGAAATAGATATTCTTTACCTGGAAAGAAAAAAACTACATCTTCTGAGGTTTAGAACTTGTTGCCCAAGGGCAAATACAGTGCTGCGGTAGGCACAGGGTTTTGGGCGGGGGGTGGGGTTGGTAGCAGCATTGTGTCTCTATTTTTTTTTCTTTTTTGGTAGGCTAGCTACCATAATTTCTTACTCATTAAAATGGAATTAACTGTGCTGTGTCATTGTGTGATTATCTAAAAGCCAGGGGCACTAACCTACAAATGTATTGTACTTTCTACTTTGCAAAACACTTGCATATAAATTACTTTACTTCTTAAAGTTAATAGGGTGGTTGCCCTTTCTGTTTTAGATTTTAGATGCAGAGGATTAATGTCAATACTTCAATTAGACCTCACATTTCTAAACTCTTTGCCTATTATATTATGCATATCACCAGTATCTAAACACTTAAACTAATTAAATTAGCTTTCATTTGGCTTGTGAAAGGACAGAGTCCAATTACAGAAATTAAATTCTACTGGAATCATTTTTGGTCAGTGACTATTTTTGGTCTTTCTAGGCCTGGGATACTAAATATGAAATCTTTTAAAATTAAGATGATGTTAAATTGGGACTGTTGTTGGTCAGGGGGGTACAAGGTTTTGTTTATGTAAGATGAACAAATTCTGGGGGTCTGATATACCACTGTGTGACTATAGATAACAATACTGTATTGTCTACTTGAAATTTGCTAAGAGGATAGATCTTACATGTGCTCATCACCAGAAAAGGTAACGATGTGATGTGACGGATATGTCAATTAACTTGTGTGTGGTGATTATTTCACAATATATACGTATATTATCAACTCGAGTTGTACACCTTAAGTATGTACAGTTTTGAATTGTCAATTATACTTTAATAAAGCTGGGAATTTTTTTTAAATAAAATTAAGATAATTTTTTTCTTAAAACGATCCTGAAAGACACTTTCTGGATTATCCTGATAATGATTATACGAGATTCAGTGTAACAGTCCTTTTTTAATGTTCTTTTTTAATATTCAGATGAGTGCATCTGTTTGTGACATTCCAGTGGCTCCCAGCCCTTGTGGTTCTTCCTGGAAATGGCTAACTTTGGTGACCAAGGGCTTTTGCAACCTCTTCTTATTTGGTTCTCGGTGAAATAGAGCAGCTGCTCATCACCTGCCCACACCCTTCTGTTGGTCATGACTATGTCAGCTTCCAGTTGTCTCATCTTTGCTCCGAGGATGAGCAGCTGCAAAAAAGGAAAAAGTTTTTTGTCAGATGCTATATTTTGACAGTGCAGCTGCTTATTGAAGACTCATGCATGTTTTTTGTCTCCTGACATTTACCTATAAATAGGAACTTGATAAGTAAACTCAGTTGAATGTGTTTTAAGCACACCTGTCACTAAGTGACTAGAATCTGGCTTAAAGGTATCCCAGGGTAAATAATATAGAGTATTTTAGTTTTTGCTTTCTAACCTAGGTGGTTTGATATTTCACAAAAATCTATAAATTGCTTTCAGTTTTACAAAAACTGCTTTGTGAAATCTATTGAGTAAAAGACGACAACTGCATTAAGAATTGGGGCTTGTGTGTTTGATTAGCATCATCTCCTTAAGTGACTTTAGAAATAAATAGTCCCCCTCTCAAAACTTTCAGTTAAGATTGAAAATGCTGCCGGGCCTGAAGAACCTGGATTGCCCCTGCAGAGGTCTTACAGTGAACACCTGGGATATTTTCCTCCTGATCTATTTGCCTGGTTAGTTTTTTGTTCTTTTTCATAATAGCAATATTTTTAGAGAACTTACTAATTGTGGCTATTTTGTGGAAGAGGGGTGCAGCATTTGCTGTACTTAAGAATCCTGAGCTGGCACCATGGGTACACATTATAGAAGTATTCAACTTAATATAAGGAAATACTTCATAAATAATTACATTTGACAACAGGTGAGCAGGTCAAATTGTAAGGCAGTGAGTTCCCGGTCATTGGGGAATGTGATCAGTATTAGAGTCTGTGTTATCACTAAGCAAAGGTAAATAGCAGCAGTGGTATTTAAACTTTATAAAAACAGTGAAATTCCTCAAACAAAAATTTTACATGGAACCTCAATATTTAAACAGACAGGAGCAGCCTCACCTGTTATATACCTACTATTCAGCTTCTTCCTGTTGTCTTTCTTGAACTCGTGAACCTATCCCCCAAGTTATTGAAAATCACCCTTTAAAAAGGATTTGGTGTCTTTTACATACCTCATGTAGCTTTTGGAATCTTCTTGTTTGGTGTACAAGGCAAGTTTTAGTGTGTGTCTCTGTGTCTCCTTGTGTTTCTCTGTCTCTCTCTCTCATAGATGTTAGAACTGGCACTCAAACCTGGATTGGGTAGGCAGTTGAACTGGGGATAAGACCCTTCCAATGCTAGTATGCTTATAAAATTAAATTTTTGTGAATTTCTTCCCTTCACTTTAAGCTGATTTCCAAGGAGGTTTTAAGTGGAGCCTAGGGATACAAAGAATGGACATAACTGCTGAGGGCATGTGTACTGATGATGGTGACAATTTTAAGTTAGTTACTTCCAGAATTTGTAGAATGTGGCCATCTACTGTTTTGAACAAGAAAGGGACTTGGCAGTCAGTAAGTGTGGTTAAACCAAAGCTGACTTTGGTAACACAGAGAAATCAACAATTATCTTGGTGTTATTTAACATTTTAATCTCAAAGAGGCTTGCTATATTAACCCCTATCTAGGATATGGGGTTGGGAAAGGTTTTGGAAGGTCTTAATTTTCTTATATTATTTGCAACTGCTTTTCTTTTTTAAAAAGTTTTTATGACTACATGGTATGCATGTGCTTTTTGATCTCTACTCATCTTGAATCCTTCTGTCTTCCCTCAGTATCCTACCACTGTAAATATAATTTTGAAATGAAGTTAAATCTCTTAGGATAGAGGAAATAGGATTAGTTTGCAAGTTTCTTAGATCAATATATTTTTAAATCAATCAGAATGCCTGAAGAAGTTCTGCAAAAATAGTAGAGCCAGAAAATGTTCATTAAATGACAAATTTTAAAATGGAGGGAACCTGCGCTTTGCTGGTGGGCTTGGACTAGGGTGTATCTTGTCGTTCTAATGCTTTATGCTTTTTTCCTGTAATGTACCTTTCCTTCTGAAGGGTGGATAAAGTCATATAATATGGTGTAGTCTTAATTGATGAGGTCAGAGTGTTTTAATCCTGCTTGTATCTATTGTTACCAGTTTATTTTAGAATTTTGATCAGTCATTGCTTTTAGGATGATTTTGATCATATATTCTTTTGAAATTTTGAAATAAACATTCTGCACCAAGTGTCTAAGATAAGGCATTTTGACACTTACTGCCCCTTTGTATGAAGCAAGAGATGTAGAGAAGCATCCTTTGTTTAGTGTATTGGTATATATTGTTTAATTTTGCCCAACTATTTTCCCTTTAATGTATGGTATGATTTTCTCTTGTTTCTAGCCCTGAATCTTTAAGGAATGGCAATGGGCTTGAATTAAATGCTTCGTTGTCAGAGTTCGAGAAAAACAAAAAGATTTCTCTTCTTCATTCAAGCAAGGAAAAACTAAGAAGGTGAATTTTAATATAGCACTTTTTAAGCATTATTCTTTTGTAGGGAGAAATTAATGAATTTTATAATTTTTTTGTAATATTGTTAAAAGTATAAGTGAAACTAGTAAATTTAGCAAACAAATGGATGCCATTCACTCATTCAGCCTTGTAGTCATTCAGTAAACATTTCTGAGTCTGCAGTGCATGCCAAAGAAGCATTGGAGAACTGAGATAAAAAATAAGTCCCTGCCTTCAAAGGTGTTCTGAGTCTAGTGCTCAGACAGACTTTTAAATAGGCTATTAAGTAGAAAATGATGCTTTTTAATACATGTCATGATGAGAACACAAAGTAAAGACATGAGGAAAGTTTTCTAAGACAGAATAAGGGGACAGCAAAATTTTTCTTGAGATGGCAATAGCTAAATTGAGCTTTTGACACATTGCAATTAATTTGGTTTGGAAGTCAGGGAAGGGTATTTTACATGGAGGGAATACTAGCTACAGAGGTTGGCAGCCTTAGACAGTACAGTGAACTTATGGAACTGCATGTATGTCCACATGGTTGGCCATCAGGTCACAAGGGGGAGGAGGCAAAAGATGAGAGGTAGTAGGTAGGGGCTGGGTATTTCATGCTATGAAATTCAAATTGTAACCTGGTCTGTTGGGCAGTTGCGAAAGGATTTTAGTGAAGGAGTGATATGAGGAAATTTACACCTTAGAATGAACACTGTAATAGATGTCACACAGTGAATTACATCTGGAGGCCAGAAGGAATCTGTAATAAGAAATGATGATTTCCTGAGCTATGGTGTTAGCAATGAGATCGAGAGGAATAAGCCAATTCTAGATGTATTAACTAGGAAGAATCAGCATGAGCATGGCTAAGGATAAGTGAGGTGTAACTCCCAAGTGGATGGTGACACCATCCGCTGACGAGGAAGGACAGTAGAATGGTAGTGTGAGGTAAATGTATTTTTATTTTTAATCTTGTTGAGCTTGAATACCTCTAGGTTTAAATGGAGTGCAGAGTTGGCCCTTTGATTCTAGAGAAAGGTCTAGGCTTAGAAATACAGGCTCAGAGGAATGAGGACACAGCATTTCTTTGAAGCAGTGGACATAGGAATGGATATAGGATGATTGTGGGAAGCACGTAGGGAAGGGAGAAAAGAACCTTAAAAAGATTCTCAGTATTTAAGGTACAGGCAGCAGAGAAGGAATCCATGGGGAACACAAAGAGTTACTAAAGAGATAAGAAGAATACCAAGAGGGAGTAGTATTGAGCAGACCAGGGGAGAGGAATTTCCTAAAGGAACAGGTGCTCAGGAGTATCATGTGATGCAGAGAGATCAAGTAAGGTTAAGAGCTGTTAATTGACTATTTGTATTGAGCCAGACCTAGATGTCATTGATCCTGGCAAAAATCATTTCGTTGGTATGGTTACAGAAGAAGCACCATTGCAGAAAGAAAGATGGGAACACAGATGAAATTAAGGTGTGAAGTATTTGCAAAGGGACTCGGTAAAATATGAGATTTTGATAAGAGACCAGTCTTTAGTATGCTTATGTTACAAAAGAAACAACTGAGAGAGAGAAAGAAGTCTTGAAGATCCTCATGTTCTAGTTATCTGTGGTTGCATAAAAATTAAAACAAGATTTATTGGCTTGAAACAACTACCATTTTATTGTAACTATGTTTTTATGGGTTAACAGTTCCAGCAGGGCTCAGCCAAGCAATTCTTCTGCCTACATGACATTAACTGAGGTACTCGTAGGTTTCAGCTGGTGGATGTAGTCAGGAGGGTCCAAGACATTGCATATCTGGACCTTTTGCCGACATGGTTGGAAGGCTGAGCTCACTAGGGGCTGTCAACTGAAGCCTTCCCCGTAGAGTAGTTTTAGGGTCATTGGACTTCTTTCATGGTGGCTCAGGACTCCTAGGGAGAGTGTTTCAAGAGACAGGAAGGGGACTCTGCCAGTCTCTTCAGGCCTGTGTCCAGGAATAGGCCCAGTGCCACTTCTACCATATGCTAGTGGTCAGAGTCATCATAGGGTCCACCCAGATCCAAGGGGAGGGACATAGACCTCACCTGTCAGTGGGAGAAATGTCAAATAATTTTAATCCCCCGCAGCTGATGAGGGGGTGTTGGTGATGAAGTGAGCATCCCTGAGGAGGCAGAAGGCAAGGGAATCCAGAACCAGGTGGAAGAATATCTCTTCCATGGAAAATGGAGAGGAGGAGTTTAGGCTCAATGTGAAGTCACATGAGTTTTTCGATGGGGCCAGATCGGGGAGGAAGTTGAGCAAGTTCTTTGCTGAATGGTCCCCCTCCATCTGCTGAAGATTAGTGGGAAGATGATGGGGTTTGGGCGTGATGGGATGGGATGGCAGATAGGCTACTCTAGCTCTAAAGGGCTTCGTTCCCATGACTGCTGCCTTGGCCAGGTCAAGACTTAGGGTCTGCTGGCCAGTGCTGTCCCATAGATCTCACTCATCTGAAGCAAAATGAGAAAAATACAGTGCACTGAGTATTTTTAAAGCTACATATTATACAATTGATATCCTAAGATTATATTCTCCTTACTTTATTAGGTGTTAAAATAATGTTGATATTAGCAAATGATTATAATGAAATGATATGAGGAAACATTTATTCCTTGTTTTTTCACTATTTTTCATGTCCAGATCTAATGTTGGGTCCCCCAAAGTTATGTCATAGTTTTCTTTTAAAAATTTTAATGGTTGATGAAAATTAAAATCTGAAACTACTCATCTAGTAGACTGAAATGATGCTTTGGGGTTGTTCACATCTGTGGCATTATTAGAAGGACTAGAAATCTTTGTTTCTCAAGAAGAGCTGTGACAAGGACCTCCCCTTTCTCTTTAGAGATTTGCCTGGGAGCTACCATGAGGTAAACATCATCCCTGATTAGTTTTTGCCTTTCCCTCTTAACCTTTCTGACTATGCCTGTGAATCTGAAATGGTTGCTTCTAGTCTGTTTCCTTTCTTCCTCCTCCTCTTCCCCTCACCTGCTTTACATATGGTTTTGGGTTTTTGTTTGTTTTTAAGCAGTAGGGCAACATGATGTTTGCTAATATTAAGGAAATGATGGTTCTGGCCAATATTTTTGCACTTGGGAAGTTTTTTTCTCTGACACTTGCATTCTTCTTAGTAGAACATATTAATCAAAATTAGCAAATTCTTACACTCTTGGTGAAATCCCATTCATTATATGTTTATAAATACATAAACATGTTTTTTTCTTGTAAAGTGTGTATTCTCCAAATGATGTCATCACATTTTTGTGTACCCATGAGTCTGACATGATGATGGTTTAATAATTTTGGGGGTGTTCATTCACTTGAAAAGAAGGGAAACGTTGAGCTTTGCCATAGTGTCCCACAAATGAAGACTTTTCCAGGACTAGACAAGTCTTAAAAATTCAAGAAAGGCAGTTCTTCGAGGGTTTCAAGTTGTATCTGGCCCAGATATTTTTCCCTGTGAGTCCTCGTTTGCTTGAGACACATTTGTACAGAGGAGAGCCCCAAGTAGACATCCGTGCCTTGTTTCCGATCTTGACGGAAAATGTTGTCTTTTACCATCACATGTAATATAAGCTGTAGGCTTTTGTGCATGCTTTTTTATCAGCTTAAAAAAAAGTTCCCTTCTAGTCCTAGTTTAGGATTTTATCATGACTGGATGTAAAATGTTGTCGGTCTTTTTTTCTCTATCTAGTAAGGTGATTACTTCTCCTCTTGTTTGTTACTGTGGTGAATATGACCAATTTTTTTAAATGCAAACTTCACTTTGTCTTAAGGTATAGATAATTTTTATTTATTGCTGGATTAGATTTGCTAACATTTTGTTAACAATTTTTGCATCTGTGTTTATGAAGAATATTGGTTTGAAGTTTTCTTACAATGTCTTTTTCTCAGACTGGTCTTATAAAATGAAATGGAAAGTCTTCTGTTTTCTGAAAGAATTTGTGTAGAAATGATATGTTTGATAGGATTCAGCAGTGAAGTCACTAGGTTTGGAATTTTCTTCATGGAAAAGTTTTAATTACATGTTCAATTTCTGTAATTATTATAGGACTAAATTCCCTATTTTTTCCTTTTGGTTGTTTTTTTTCTGTGTCAGTTGGGTTAATTTATGTCTTTCAAGAAATTTGTCCATTTAATCTTAAGTGTCACATTTATTTAACAACATGATCTTATTATCATTTTAACATCTACAGGTCTGTGATGATGGCTGTTTTCATTCCTGGTATTGATAAATTGTGTTTTTTGTCTTGTTTCTTGATCAATCTAGCAAAAAAAGGTTTGTCAGTTTTATCAGTTTTACTGATTTTTTTTCAGTGAAGCAGATTTTGATTCATTGATTTTCTGTATTAGCTCACTTTTTTATTTCATTGATTTCTGCTCTTTGTCTTTCTATACTTTGTTTTTTGTTTTTTGTTTTTTGAGACAGAGTCTTGCTCTGTCACCCAGGCTGGAGCGGAGTGGTATAATCTTGGCTTGCTGCAACTTCTGCCTCCTGGGTTCAAGCAATTCTCCTGTCTCAGCCTCCTGATTAGCTGGAATTACAGGGGTCCACCACCACGCCTGGCTAATTTTTGTATTTTTAGAAGAGATGGGGTTTCATCATGTTGGCCAGGCTGGTCTCAAACTCCTGACCTCTTGATTTGCCCACCTCGGCCTCCAAAAGTGCTGGGATTACAGGCGTGAGCCATCGTGCCCAGCCTCTATACTTTGCTTTTAAAAACAAAAAAAGGCTTTGAAAATGTGGCACATATACACCATGCAATACTATGTAGCCATGACAAAGAATGAGTTCATGTCCTTTGCAGGGACATAGATGAAACTGGAAACCAGCATTCTCAGCAAACTAACACAGGAACAGAAAACCAAATACCGCATGGTCTCACTCATAAGTGGGAGTTGAACAATGAGAACACATGGACACAGGGAGGGGAACATCACACACCAGGGCCTGGCAAGCGGGGGAGGGGAAAGGGGAGGGAGAGCATTAGGACAAATATCTAATGCATGCGGGGCTTAAAATGGGTACAGCAAACCACCATGGCACATGTATACATATGTAACAAACCTGCAGGTTCTGCACATGTATCCCAGAACTTAAAGTATTAAAAAAAAAAAGTAGGCCAGGCGCAGTGGCTCAGGCCTGTAATCCCAACACTTTGGGAAGCCGAGGCAGGCAGATCACGAGGTCAGGAGGTCGAGACCATCCTGGCTAATATGGTAAAACTCTGTCTCTACTAAAATACAAAAAATTAGCCAGGCGTGGTGGTGGACGCCTGTAGTCCCAGCTACTCGGGAGGCTGAGGCAGGAGAATGGCGTGAACCGGGGAGGCGGAGCTTGCAGTGAGCCAAGATAGCACCACTGCACTCCAGCCTGGGCGAGAGCGAGACTCCGTCTCAAAAAGAAAAAAAAAGTATTTGTAGGTAGAAACTTCTATCACTGATTTTAACCTTTTCTTTTCTAATATAAGCACTTAAAACTAAAACTTTTCCTTTATGAAAGTTTTTCCTCTAAGCATTGCTTCAGCTGCATCTCATCAACTTTGATATATTTCCACTATCATTCAGTTCAAAATATTTTCTCATATCCCTTGTGATTTTTTTCTTTTCACTAGTAAGTCTTTTCACTGTTTAGAAGTGTATAACTTAACTTGAATGTTTGGAGACTTTCTAGGTATTGATTTATAATTTAATCATGTTGTCATCTGAAAACATACTTTGTAAGGTTTCTGTCCTTTGATATTTTCTGAAACTTGTTTTATGGCCCAAAGTGTGTTCTCCCTTGATGAATGTTCCATATGCATTTGAAAAGACTGTATTCTTCTGTTTGGGGGGTGTAGTATTCTATAAATATTAATGAGGTAGAATTAGTCGATAGGGTTAAATTTTTGAGGGTTAAATTTTTCAGTGACAACTCTTTTTCCCTTTCTTTTTGAGAGTTTTTGCTTCATGTAGTTGGAGATTCTGTTGTTAGATGCCTGTCTTCTTGCTGAATTGACCCACTTATCCTGAGGAAATAATAATGCTAATTTTTCTATGCTAGTACTCCCTGTCTTAAAAAATCTACTTTGATACTAATATAGCTTTCTTATGATTAGTATTTGCATGGTTTTTTTTTTAACCTGTATATGTCTTTATATTTAAAGAGTTTCCCTTATAAATAGCATGTAGTTGAATTTTGTTGTTATTTTTTACTCATTCTGACAATCTATTATTTGTTTTCATATAATATACTTACTGTTAAGTGCGGTTTTAGGTCCACAATTTTTCTATTTGTGTTCATTAGTCTAATGTATTTTCTTTTTCCTTCTTTTCTCTTTACCTGCCTTCCTTGATTTATCAAGTATACTTTAACATTTCTTTTTATCTCTTTTATTGACTTTTTAGCTAAAAGTGTTTTTTATTGGTTGATCTAGGGATTATGACATGCATCTTTAACTTATCATAATCTACCTTGAATTGATATTATGCCCTTAAAATACAACAGCATATTTCTATTTACCTTCTTTCATTTTTTTTTGTTATTGTTGTCATACATTTTACTTTTACATATGTTATTGTGTTAGTCCATTCTCATGTTGCTATAAAGAAATACCAGAGACTGAGTAATTTATAAAGAAAAGACGTTTAATTGGCTCATGATTCTGTAGGCTGTACAGGAAGCATAGCAGCTTCTGTTTCTGGTGAGGCCTCAGGAAGTTTACAATCATGGCAGGAGGCAAAGTGGAGCAGTGTGTCACACAGCAAGAGGAGGAACAAGAGAACGAGAAAGGAGAGGCCCCAGACTCTTTTAAACCACCAGATCTTGCATGAACGGAGTGAGAACTCATCACCAAGGGGATGGCACTAAGCTAAACGCTAGAGCACCCCCATGATTTAACACCTCCCACCAGGTTCCACCTCCAACATTGGGCATCACATTTTATAAGATTTGGAGGGGACAGAACATCCAAGCCACATCAGTTATCAACCTGGCATTGTTACTAGTTTTTCTTAAACAGTAAGCTGTTGTCCAGTTATCTAATACTGTACAACAAATTACTCTAAAACTTGGTAGTGGAAATCAACAAACTGTGTATCATATCTCATGATTTTGTGAGTCACCACCAGTTTGGGCAGAGCTTGACTCTGTTATTCTTCTCTGTGTGGTATTAACCATGGCACTTCATGATGTTCAGCCAACAATTGGCCTGTCTGGAGATTCCAGCACAGCATCATCCACACATATGGTCTTCTGGAGGATGTGGCTGCCGGTTGTGCTCCAATGGGCTGTTCTTCCCTGTGGTCTCATCACTTCTCCACATGGTATCTCTAGCAAGCTAGAAGGACCTCTTACATGAAGGCTTAGGATTCCATGAGACCAGTATGAAAGCTACATCTTCTGAAATACTGGTCCCAGAACTCTCGTAGAGTCACTCTCCAGGTATCTTTTGGTTAAAGTAGGCACAGGCCAGTGAAGATTCAAGAGGAGAGGAAATGGACCCTGACTCTTCACTGGAGAAATAAGTAATTTTCAGTGACTTTAATCTTAACTCTTAACTTTTTAACCCAAATATCAGATTCTTGTTTGCAGTAGAACAGGCTCTTCACTGTATACAAGGTTTTGTCTGAGTTGCAAAAATTCTCTCCCCATGAATTTCCCTGTATTACCATCTTTTGCTCCTGCATTTCTGCACTCAATCTTGGCTGCCACCATCAAAGGGACATAAACTACAAGGACACTTTTTTCTTACCTCTGTAGCAGAAATCTTAGCAGTATACAGCTGCTCTGGGCCTGTCAAATAAATATACTATTGGTTTTTAAAACATTAATAAGTTAGAAAACTACCCTTTAATGTATGCCACCATATTTATCCTGTCTTAGACTCTTCACTTGTTTGTGCAAATCATATTTCCATCAGATATTATTTCCCTTTATCTTCATATAAGATAAAGACATTTTCAGATAAAAGGCAACTTAGATATTTTGACACCAGTGGACCTGCAGGGTAAGAAAGCTGAAGGAAATTCTTCAGGCTGAAGGGAAATAATACCAAATGGAAACTAGAATCACTGGAAGGACTACATAGCACCGAAAATGATAAATGTCTGAGCAAAAACAAACGTTTTTCATTTTAAACTATTTAGAATACTTAAAACTATTATAAGCAAAAATTATAGCAATGTATTATGGGGTTTATAATCTATGTAGCTATAGTACATTTGACTATTACATGAAGAATGAGTGGGATAAATGCATTTGCATAACTTCTGCAGTTATACATTTTATGTGATGTCATAAAGTATTAATTCTAGACGATGAAAACTTCAGATATATATTGTAATCCCTAGAGCAACCCTAAAGAGATGGGCAAAATGCATTGCTGTGAAGCCAAAAGGTAAATTAAAATTGGAATTTTAAAAATATTTTAAAAAGAAGGAAGGAAAGGAGGAACAGAAGAATAAAAAAGCAAAAGAGACTACAGAGGGAAAAAAGGTATGGTAGACCTTTATCCAGCTATATCCAACTTATAGGCAGAAGTTTTCAGAATAGATTAAAACAAACAAAACCCAATACCTAGCTATCCACTGTCTGTAACAGAGAAGCTTTAAATATAAAAAATAAAATTAATAGAGATATATCCATTGTGGAAACAGGAAGTCTAAGAAAATCAAATAGGCTGTTTTAATACTAAATAAAGTAGACTTGAAAACAAACAGTATTACCTGAGGTAAAGAGGGGCAATTTATAATGATAGAAGTGTCAGCTTCTCAGAATGATATAAAATCACAAATAGCATGTGATAAGAACTTCAAAATATTTGGATCAGAAATTTACAGAATTAAATGGGCAAATAGATAATTTAAAAATGATTGCTGGGGATTTAACACTCCTCTCTCAGCAATTTATAAAACTGGACACCAAAAAATCAGTAAGCTCTAGAAGATATGAACACTGCTCACCACCTCGATCTCATGAATATTTATAGAGCAACACTCCCAACAGCTGCAGCAGAAGACTCCTTCTCAGTGGCACATGGTACAGTCACTTAAATAGACTGTATACCGGGGGTGATGTAAGAAGCCTCAATACATTCAAAAGAGTTGAATTAAAAAGATGTGTTCCCTTACCACAAGGAAATTAAATTAGAAATCAGTAAGAATAAGATTTAAAGGGGAATCTTGAATGGAAATTAACAAAAAAACAAAAACAAAAAAACTTGTAAGTAATCCATGGGTAAAACAAAAAAAATCACAAGAAAAATTAGAAAATATTTCAAAGTGAATCTATTGAGAACAGCATATATCAGCAAACCACCAAGGCACACTTTTAGCTATGTAACAAACCTGCATGTACTGCACATGTATCATGGAACTTCCAATTTAAAAAAAGAGAATGCAATATATCAAAGTTTTTAAATAAACTACAACAAAGTTTAGTGAAAACACTGTGACTTTAAATGCTTATATTAGATAAGGCAAAAGGCCTAAAAATCAGTAATATAAGGTTCCATCTTAGGAAGCAAGCCAAAGTAAAACAAAGTAAACCCAAATAAGTGGGATGGTGAAGGGGGAGGAGGCTGGGAGAGAGACAAACACAATATATCACAATCATGAATGAAAGAGGGGTGATCACGATAGCTACTCTAAATATTTAAATACAAAAGAGTATACTTTGAACAATTTTAGGCCAGTAAATTCAACAACTTAGATATACTGGATAAATTCTTGAAAATCACAGTTTATCAAAACTGATACCAGATGAAGCAGAAAGCCAGAATAGCTCTATATTTAACAAAATTGAACTTGTTATCAAAACCTTACCAAAGAGAAAACACTCCAGTGGTTTTACCAATGAATTTCAGCAAGCATTTAAAGAAGTAATACCAATCTTAAACATGTTCTTACAGAAATGGGAGGAGGGAATAATTCCTAACCCCTTTCATGGGAACAACATAACCCTAAGCCTGACAAAGACATTATTTATAGAGAAAATTACAGAACAGTATCCCTCATGAACTCAAAAACAAAAACACTTAACGTAATTTTAGCAAATTGAATCGAGAAATATATAAAGATATAATATGACCACATCAGGTTTATCCTAGAAAAGCAAGACTGGTGTGACATTCAGAAGTCAACCAATGGGGCTGGGTATGGTGGCTCATACCTGTAATTCCAGCATTTTGGGAGGCCAAGGCAGGTGGATCACTTGAGGCCAGGCGTTCAAGACCAGCCAGGCCAACATGGCAAAACCTCGTCTCTACTAAAAAATAAAAAAATTACCAGGTTTGGTGGCACACACTGTAATCTCAGCTACTCTTGAGGCTGAGGCATGAGAATCACTTGAACCCAGTAGGCAGAGGTTACGGTGAGCTGAGATGGTGCCAGTGCACTCCAGCCTGGGCGACAGAGTGAGACACTGTCTCACAAACACAATATAAAAAATCAACCAATGAAATTTACCACATTAACAGAATAAAGGAGAAAAACCATGTGATTAACAAATTCTGAAAAAATATTTGACAACGTTCAGTATACCATTATCATTTAAAAAAATCTTTCAGCAAATAGATGTGGAAGACAACTTCCTCAATTTGTTAAAAGGCATCTATAAAAAACTTATAACTAACATTCTACTTAGTGATAACATGTTGACTGTTCCTTAAAAAGATCAGGAACAAACTTAGGGTGCCTGTTCTTACCATTTCTGTTTCTCATCAAATAAATAATCCTAGCCATTGCAATTAGGCAAGATAAAGAACTAGACATACACATTAGAAAGGAAGAAGGAAAACTGGCTTACTATATGTAGATGGCATGATTGGGTATAAAGTCAAAGTCCTAAATCATTTACAAAAGAGTTACTAAAACCAAAGAATGACTATGACAGGGTTGCAGAAGATAAGGTACAAAAACCAATGGTATTTTATATGTTAACAGCAAATAATTATAAAGTGAAAATATAAATATGACACTTAAAGTAGAATAAAATAGCTTTAGGATACTTAGGAAAAAATATGCAAAAAAAAAAAAAAAAACTCAAATGATCTGTACATTGATCATTCAAAATGTTACTATCAAAAGTTAAAAACTAAGTCATGCATTATACCATAATGATGAAAGACTCACCATTGTTAAGATGTCAGTTCTCACCAAATTGAAACATTATTTGAATCCAAATCATAATCCCAGAAAGTTTTTTTTCCATAAAAGTTGACAAGAGATTTTACAATGTATGAAAAGGACTTAGAATATCCAAAGCAATTTTGCAAAATTACAGTAAAGTAGAATAACTTAAACTATCTTGACTTCAAGACTTACCATAAAGCTACAATCACCAGTAGGTAACTGGCGTAAAAGTTAACAGATAGATCAATGGAACACAATAGCCCAGCACTGGATCCATATATTTATAGTCATTTGATTTTCAACAAAAGCACCAAAGCAAATATTTTGGGACAGAAAAGCCTTTTTAATAAATGATGCTGGAACAACTAGATATCTGTCTGGAAAGAGACTCAACCTTGACCCCTTACCTCACACTATATAATAAATTTAATTCAAGATGGAACATAGTCAGAGCTGTACTATAAAGCTAAAATTATAGAACTTCTAGGATGACACTATATGACACTATTCAGTAGAATCTTCTGCTGTGTTAAAAATTATATCTTCATCATCTAATACAGTAGCCACTAGCAACATGTGGTTATTGAGTATTCGAAATGTGACTATTGCAACTTAGGAAATGAATTTTTAATATATGTAATATTAATTTATATTTATTATATTTAAATAGTCTCACGTCTATTGACTACTGTATTGGACATTACAGTTCTACAATAGGAGAATGTCTTCATGAGCTGAGAGTACAGATGTTCTTTAGACAGGACATAGAAAGCAATAACCATGACAGAGAGAGAGTAAATAAATTGGATTTATCAAAATTTAAAACTTTTGCTATCAAAAAGTTTTAAGAAAATAAATATGAAAACTGCAGACTGGGAGAAAATATTTGCCAAACAGATATCTGATAAATCCTGGTATCCGAGATATTCCAAAGAACTAACAAAACTAAAAAATAAAAAGACCTGCAATTCAATTAAAATGTAGGTAAAATGTCTGCACAGACACTTCACAAAGGAAGCTATACCAGTGCCCAAAAGGCACAGGAAAAAGTGCTCAACATCATTAGCTGTCAGGGAAATGCAGATTAAAGCGTAATGGATAGGCCAAAATGCTAAAATGAAAACTGACAATATTAAATACCATTAAAGATTTGGAACAAGAAGTCTGATACACTGATGGTGGAAGTGTAAAATGGTACTACTTTGGTGTGGTAGAAGTTCTGCCAGTTTTTATAAACTTATAAAATGGCCCATCATTTCTATTCCTACATATTACCCAAGAGAAATAAAACCATGCAGTCACAAAAAGACATCTAGAATGTTCTAGCAGCCTTATTTGTAATAACCCAAAACTAGTCACAGCTCAAGTATTCATCAATAAGAGAATGAATAAGTAAGCTGTGGTATATTTACATACTATGGAATACTGTTGCTCAGTGAAGAGGAACAAACTGCTGATACGGTTAGCCCCATTGATAAATTCCAGAAACATTAAAACTGAGTGAAAGAAGCTTTACAAAGAATACATGCTGTAAGATTTTATTTGTATGCTATTTGAAGACAGGCAAAAGGGATGTGGTATGGAAAAAAATATCAGAATTGTAGTTGCTTTATGGGGTTAGGGGATGGTATTGACTGGGAAGAAACCTAAGGGACTTCCTGGGGTTGTGATAATGGATTTTCATGTGTGATTAGGATTTTCATTACATATGTATTTCAAATACATACAATTGTTATGTATTTGTCCAAACTCATAGAATGGGACTCATTGTGCATTTTTGTTTTATGTGGCATTTACCTGAAAATAAAGTAATTTGAGCTCTAGCTACTGATACATTTAGGAGTGTAATATGCTTATGTCTACAACTTACCTTGCTTTAATATATGTAAATATGTTGATGTATGAACAGTGGGATGACACATACATAATAAAGCAGATACTGGTTGACTATCTCTAATCTGAAAAGCTGAAATCTGAAATGCTCCAAAATCAAACTTTTGCAGCACTGACATGAGATAGTGACACCTTTTCTTTCTGATGGTTCAGTGTGTACAAACTTTGTTTCAGGTACAAATATTGTATAAAGTTACCTTCCGGCTATATATATATTATAAAACATAAATCAGTTTTGTCTTAAACCTTGGGTCCCATCCCCAAGCTATCTTATTACATATATGCAAGTATTCCAAAATCCAAAAAAAGTCTGAAATCTTAAACACTTACCCAGGCATTATATGGAGAGATACTTACCCTGTACAGTAAATGTTAACTGTAGACTCTTCAGTGGTGAGTGTATAGGTGTTCACTGTATAATTCTTTCAAATTTTCTCTATGTTTGAACATTTTTCTAATGTTGGAAAAATTTTAATAGCATTTTAATAGTTTCAATTATGAATGTGACATACACCTGGCAAAAATATTTGGAAAATATAGAAAATAAAGGGAATAAAAAGGATCCATCATCCAGCCATCCAGAAATAACTGTACTGGATGTTTTTACCTTCCGTCTTTTTTCCTAGGCTTCATTTTCACTTTGTTTAGTGGCTAGGATTATATTTTATATGCTGTTTTGTGTCCTACTTTTCCCCAATAAGCTTTATAACATATCACTTCCACTGCCAGGTGACATTCTGCTGAACTAATGTACTGTAGCTTACTTAAGGCATCTTCTTATATTCAGTATTGTTTTCCATATTTTTCTAATATATTGCTCTGAAGGGTTTCTGTGTATACACACTGTGCTCTGTGTTTTAGATTCACTCCTTAGGATGGATCCTTGAAAGTGGAAGTATCATGTCAAAGGGTGTGAAAAGTTTCAAAGCCCTTCAGACACATTGTCAAATTGTTGACTCTTCTAGCCTCCCCTTCCCAGGATAGTTCCTAAGACGCCTGCGCAGACACCCCAGAGTTCCTCAGAGCTCAGTGAGAACACCATTTGAGTTACTCATTGGCCATATGTCAAACTAGGTTTTTAAATCTAATTTCTCTGCCATTCTGGTGTTTACAGAGGTTTAGTAACTTGCCTAAGGTTCCAATTAGTAATAGCAGAGCCACCATTCAACCCTGTAGATGTCAAGGTAGTATTCAGCACAAAACAGGGGCTTAAAAATGTTTTATTAAATGAACACATGGATAAATGAAGCCACCAAGGGCTTAAGTCAGTTAGATCTACATTTCCTATCCCCCTTCAGAGCTGCAAAAGACAGGTTAGTTTCTTTCTGATACCTGCATCTTGGTGTACTCCATCTGTCTGTACCTACCTCATGTAAAGGAAGCAGCCTTCTGGTTTTCCTTTTGCTCAGGCCATGAAGTCATGTGACACAAGATGCTAGCTGATCTGCTGCTGGAAATGTGGTCTAGGTCCCAGTGACATGAAGGTCCTGACTGCTCTTTGCCTTCTAGGCTTCTAGTGTGAATCGCAAAAGGATTTTTATATCATGTACAATTCTCTGCTGGGAGGGCAGAGTGGTCCGCACGTGTCCGTAGGCAGCAGGGGGTGGGAAGGGTACTTGCCTCAGTGATTGGGCATCCAGCGCTCTGCAGCAGGCCTGAGATGAGAGAGCTGGGGCTGCTGTCAGCACATACAGTGCACTTGGACAGTGGTTCTTTGTGCAGTGGTATGTGTGGGTACCCCAGGAAGCTGGGATTTCAGGGGCTGTGAGGGCTGCTGGTTTGTAGGGACACCGCCTTTCTCTGAAATGGAGACTGCGTAGGGAGGGGTGGTTCTTGTACAAACATACCCAGGAGGAAGGGTTGTTTGTCTTTGGGTACAAGGAATAAAATGAGACTAATTATTCTTTATGTATTGCAATTCTGTGTCCAGAGAAAGAATCAAATACTGCTGCGAGCAGCTGCGTACTCTCTTGCCATATGTAAAGGGGAGAAAGAATGACGCGGCTTCAGTTCTTGAGGCAACAGTTGATTATGTGAAATACATCCGGGAGAAAATCTCTCCAGCCATTATGGCCCAGGTATTTGACTCCCAGAGCTTTGAATTTTATCCTTATAGACAATGCTTTAATACTACAATTTTACTTCTTTGAATTTTTTATCATTGGAAAGTAAGTGTCTTTGTTTGTATGTAGAAATGTCAGTATCTACCTAAATATATTTCTGTATTTTTTAGATTACAGAAGCACTTCAGAGCAACAGGAGGTTTTGTAAGAAACAACAAACAAACATCCAGCTGTCTGTCCCAGGCACTGTCATGGCACAGCGGTATGATAAGGGCTCTTGCAAATCTGAAGTCTGCTAGCTATTTTCCTCCCGTGTTGATGCTAAACACGTAGACAAAAACTGATCGCATCCACAGTGAAAGCGCAGGGGCTTATTAAGGGTCAGTGAACTTCTCTAATTGCCGATGTGTATCATTTCGTTGCAGTGATAAACACAGGTAATATTCTCAGGTCCATGGTTTTTTCATCTTGTGACTCACCCTTGCTTCTCCTTTTGTTATTTCTGAGGTTCTTAAAATTGGGGCTTTCTCCCTGGTGAGTGTAGGGATGGTGACAGTCCAGCAGGGACGCGATGGCTTCTGGTGTTCCTCTGTCCGGAAGAGGTCTCGGGCCCTGGAGCTGACCAGCCCTGGTTCAACTAGTGGTGCTTAAAGCACGTCACTAGTGCCAAATGTGACTTCCCAAATGGTTAGCTCCTCTGTAGGTTGATGAGAATATGTAAACAGAGAGACAGTGTGGAGAAAAACTCATCATTCCTGCACGTCCTCAGGAATCATTGTGGGTCTTGTGTCTTTGTTCATATGTAAATAATCTATAGTTGAGGCTTTATCAGTGTTTTTAGAACTTGAATGATAAAAGGGCAGTTGAACTCAGCAATGTTCACATTGTTTTCCTTGAAAAATATGCAAAGAATTTTTTCTGTCCTTTCAAGGGAAAATAGTGTGACGAGCACTTACTCCCCTGAGAGAGGGCTCCGGTTCCTGACTAATACGTGCTGGAATGGGTGCTCCGCCCCTGATGCAGAGGGCTCCTTGGATGAAGCTGTGAGAGGTGAGCTTCACCTGACATCTGTGCCACTTACAGGGGGACCTGCACTGCCCTGCAAACCCCCAGGCTCCTGTGCATTCACCACCAGGGAATCCAGGAGAGCTGACGAGTCCTGCTGTTGTCAGCCTCAGGTACACAAGGTGGCTACAGGTATTTAAATAGTGTTATGTCAGAAACTGGGCTCAAAATTGACTGTAATTACCAGAAAGCTCGTTTTGTTGATAGATGATAAGCACACTGGTGACTTTGTTTATAATATAAATAGAATCTCAGGGGAGGTGAAGTGTTCATATTATTTCAGGACTGACTGTATCCTGAGCATTTAACATATTTATTTGCTTCCTTCATGCCTTTGCTTGCATGTCACCTCCCAAAGAGGTCTTCTCAGCCACCCGGATAAAACTGCACATTCCTCCCTACCATAAACATGACGCAAGGCACTCCTCATCCACTTTCTCTGCTGTATTTGTCTTGATAGCACTCACTGCCTCCTGCTATTCTTTACTCACGTGTTTTGTTTGTTGCCTATCTTCTTCCATTAGAATATCAACTCCATGAAGGCAGGGAATTTTTTGGCCAGTTTGATACATTGCTGTATTTCTAGTGCCTAGAACAATGACCAACACACAGGAGAGGCTCAAGAAATCTCATTATGTGAATATTCATTGTGGAACAAATGCTTTCCCACTGGGAGTCATGTTTGTTATATGTGCTATATAAGCCTAGACATGCCCATGTACTTGAAACAACAAGATGGAAAAAAATAGAGGAAAAGAACACAGCTAGCAGTTTGTGACTTTTAGTATTCCTGAAGGTGAAGTTACTCTCCATCTAGAAACCAGGAAGGTAGGGACCTCTTGACCTAAATGTTAGATGCTAGATGAGAGGACTGCCTGTCTCCTCAGCCTCTCAGTCCTAGATGACACTTCTGACTTCCTCCAACAGGCTCTGCTCTCACCAAGTACCTCCCTTGTACCAGGAATGTCCTTCCTCCCTCACCTGCCCTGGGCAGCACCAAGTCCATCCCTAGTTCTCAGCTTAAATGTCCCTGCCTCAAAGATCGGGACACAGAGATGAATGAAAGGCAGTTCTTGTTCTTATGAAGCTCACAACTTAGTGGTAGAAAGGGTCACAAAAGAAAATATGGCCCACACAGTCTTGTAAGTGCTGTAGTAGAGGCACCGTGCATAGATGGGGATGTGGCGGAAGCCATGGGAACAAATGAAGGGTACTCAGGGTGGTGTCTAAAGTCAAAAGAGAAGGGGCTCCCAAATAGAACCCAGCCCTGATTCTTCATATCACCAAAGAAGCTTCAGGGTTATTTTAGTCAATTTAGACTTTTCTCCTGACTTAGAGAAGAGAAGAGAGGATAAGAGGGAAAAAAAAAACATTGCCATAAGCCATGGTTAATCTACTTAAAGTAGCGGTGGCTGAATGTGATATGGAATGATTAAATCAGCCTAGATTAAATCAGATAGAGGTCAGGCCACAGGCATATGCCTGTCAATGTTATTTTTTTGTACATACAATACTCTTTATGTCCTGCAGACACTCTGAAACATTTTGTGGCAGCGAGTTCAGGCCTTTCTATGCTCCAGCATTTCGAGGCACTACCTCCCCTAAGGAGACTGATCTTGGGAAGCCAGAGATATGCTAGGACCATAGACCTGTGGCATGTTCAAACCCTGGGAGGCCTTGAAGGTTAAGGAGTCAAAACTCCCATTTTTATTTGATGTAAATATATTTTTGCATTTGAAAACCAGTGCCGATCCTTTACTAACCTGGCTAAGATCATCACTGTGTTCATTTTCTGATGTATTTCCTTCAAGTCTTCTTCCAGGTATATTTTTCTATGGTAGTAATCATTGGACATCCATTTTGTTTCCTGAATGTTTTTACTTAACTTTGTGTCATACATACGTATATTTGTTGTTATGCATCACTCATCACTATTTTAATGGTTTTAATCATTTATCAAGTGATTTACAGAGTCATTTTCTTAGCCATTTTCCAATCGCTACATTTAGCATTTGCAGTTTGGGGGGAGAGTGATGTTTTATGTCATGTGATAGGAAATATTTTCCCATATATGAGGTTTTCTGTATTTTGGACTTTTCCTTGGACTGGATTCCTGGAAGAGTATAATGGGTTCCTGAAAGAGTGTGATGGGTGAGTTAGAGAACAGAGAACGTGAATGTATGGATAGCTCTTAATGCATGTTGCCAAGTTGTTTTGGAAAGAGGATCGGAGGAGTTCAATCAGTTCAGTCTTCCAAAGTTCACTTTCACTACCCACCTCAGGAAATTGAAGGCTAGAGAAGTTAAACGACCACCCGAGGTCTCCAGGTTTCTGTGCTGGGCCCGATCTGTAGCACAGACATGTTTTAATCTTGTCAGCTTGCCTTTTTCTGTTCTTTTTCATAAATCTCTGTATATATTTGCTTATTTTTTCACAAACATTTCAGATACATTTGTATTTAAAGTAGACGTACCATTATATTACCTTCCTTTCAATATTATTAATGTCCAGTAGAAAATAAATATTCATGGTATTATTTGAGGTTACATTGTTAATATTATATATTGAATTTTTTCTTCTAGTTACCATGTAGAATACAGCTGTATAATGATATTAACCATTCTGCTGAATGGAGTTGTTCTTTCCAACCTTCTTCCTTGCTTCAGAGAGAGTCAATTTTGATTGACATGCACATTCACATACATCAAAAGGCACAGGGATCTTCCGCTTCTCTAAAATCTGTCTTTTAATGACACATGAACACTAATTTATAGTGTGTGTATTGCACTAAATGTCACAATTAGAAAGTTCACTTTGTTTTTCCATCAGCATTCGGGTGTAGCGGTAGCACAGATTTGTAATGCGAGGAAATGAAATAGCGGGCAGTTTATGTCAAATAACAGTCGTTCCGAATTACAGAATTGTGGATACTGACCCATATTTGTTTTCTTTCTCATTAAAGTTCCGTCAAGCTCCACCTCAGAGAATGCTATTGGTGATCCATATAAAACTCACATTCCCAGTGCAGCGCTCTCTCTGAATTCCTTGCCTACTGTCAGATACTATTCTAAAGTCACCCCTTCCTATGATGCAACTGCCATAACAAATCAGAACATTTCAATTCATTTACCTTCAGCCGTGTCCCCGGTCTCAAAGCTTCTCCCTCAGCACTGCACTTCTGGGTTGGGCCAGACGTGCACTACACACCCCAACTGTCTGGTAAGTTTTCAGGGGTCCGTGGAACAGATTGGACCCTTTCACTCCAGCCAGCAGAAACCCCTGACCTGCATTTTGTTGTTGCAACTCTGGTTGGAAGACTGGGACCTAAGGGCTTGATTCTGAGTCTCTCTAACCTGATGGGTGAAAAGGAGATGCAGTCGACCCGTGCTCTCGCTCCCCATGCTGCAGGGCTGGTGTCTCAATATCCAGAACCACTGAAGCTGGATGGGACTGTGCTTGTTTGACAGTGACAGGTGGAATCTGATCTCCCCTAGCACTGATTCCCCTCTGTCCCCCTGCTTCTACTCAGACCTTCCACAGTGGCATATCCCACTTTACCACCCTCATCCTCAGCTGGTCCCATCACTAACTGCTGCTTATCTCTCAGGTGGGCAGCGTCACTCACACTCATCAAGAAGCTTTCTTTCAGTCGCCAGCCAGGCTGGTTTCAGATCCCAGGTGTCTTCATACAGCAGATATTTACTGAGCACCCACTATATTCTGACACTGAGCTTGTCATTGTGCTAAGAATGTAGCATACAAAGGTAGACACGATCCCTGCCCTCATGCAGCTTTAGTGTTAAGGGGATGCAGACAAAGAAGCAGAAATTACAATATGGTTGAAGCGGGTAGGAGGAGTGCCCCACTGATGTATCAGCTAGATGTGGGCGAGGTTAGCGACCGCTTGCCCCTGGACAAATGCCATCTATGCCAATCTCTAGCTGCTAAGAATTAGCCAGGTAGAGGGGTGAGGAATCGGAAGTGAGGAGACAAGAGCAGTCCTGGCAGACGGACCAGCATATGAAACAGTCATACCTGCATTGTGTGGAAGAACTGTCTAGTGCTAGAGGAAGACTCAAACTAGATTGGCCTACTTAAAATGGACTTCTGTTAATTTTAATGTAGTTGCTAATACTTTTGCATATTAACAGTAGCCAACATGTTTTGAGCACTCAATAATAGTGCCAACTACTCGATGTACTTAATGCGCATGATCTTATGAGAATCCCTGAAGTGATCCTTTGAAGGTAGATACTGTTATAATCTCCATATGACATCTATAAAATGGGAATAATAGTGACCTTCCAAAAGATACTTGTAAGAAAAATATTCTAAAGAGAATTGCGAAGAAATGTTAAAATATGCAGTGTCTACAGATATCATAATGTTGCTAATGATCATTAGTATTCCAATAGGAAGGCTAGGGTAAATGAAAGAAAAGATTACAATATTATTATTTTTTAATCGTTGACCTGTACTTACTCTATGTGGGTTTTGTTGAATTGTTGTGAGAAAATAATTCCTTTTAATAAGAGGACGTGTTTTAAAACCTGTAAGCTTATTCACCTGAGGATTTCACATAGTTTTGCAAATCATTTCGGATTGTTTTATGATATAGAAAATACAGTCATGATATTATGAGTAAGAATGGGCGAGGATTCAATTAATGTGGATTTTCCCCCTTCTTTGCAGCAACAGTTTTGGGCATATTAAAAGCACATGTTTGAAATTCACACTCTCAACCACCTACTGGGCGCAGTTTGACAATCTAGGAAAAGTGGAACAAAGAATGATTTTGAAAGCTCCACCCAAAGACCTAATATCAAAAGAGTTGGCATGGTTTGGCTTCTGACAAATGCACTCAAAGCTTCTGCAGATAGAAAGACCAGCATCGAAAAAGCTGGCCGCACACTGTCACTCATCTTCATACACACTTGGATCCCTGCCAGCCAGAGAGCTACGAGAACACATGGCCTCAGTGACCTACACTCTTTCTTCTCAAAAAATATTCCACAATTTGTGAAAAAAGCATGCTATAAGGAAGATCCATGTAGACACGATAAAATGATAAGATTGGGAAGGTGTGTTGATACCTCATGTCACTGAGTACAGATATTGCAACTTGATTCTTATTTTTAATATCCCTGTGAATTACTGTCACTCATTTCTAGGTGGTATCTTTTCCTTATTTGACATTTTAGAGAGTTTCCTTCTTCATTCACCATCCAAACTAAGATACGCAGAGAGATGCTGAAAGGGGTTTACCTCCCTACTTGACTACTAATGAATAAATTGATGTGTGCTTTTGCATTTCACAATCCGTTGAGTGAAACGATGGCTAATAGGTAAATATTTCTTTCTGGACCTTTAGTTACAGACTAGCAGGTCTTTTGTTTTTCATCTCTTCCTCCCTATGGGTATTAGAAAGGACATTCGAAACTAAGGGGGAAAAAAAGGTTTGTTTTATATTTCACTGAATTGTTCTTATACGTACATTTTATTATTAAATAAAATACTCAGTTTTCACCCTGAACATTGTAATCCATTTTTGTTTTGTTTAATAAATATCTGTTCTCTCTTTTAGTAGTACTATGTAGGGAATTTAATTTCCTAGAGTTTTGAGACACTTAAAAATTACTGTAGGCATAGCCTAATTCTCATGTCAAACTGTACAGCTTTTGTTTGAGGATACCAAAATGATGGAATCTGTAGATGTTTGACATACTTTATAAAGGAACAAGCAGTTTCCAACTAAGATTTTGTTCTTATTATTAAAAACAGGTGCTTGATTCTTCATTCTCTTTCCTTTAGAAATAATTGCTTTGACATTAGAAGAGAACCTGTTGAGGTATTTTGGACACTGGGACTGCTGCCTATGTTCCCAGCTGGTCTTAATCATTGCTGGTACTTTTGCTTTGCACCAGGATTTCTTTATATCTCCATGTGGGCTATGAGAGAAGCCTGTGACTGGGAATTCTTCAACAGAGGACCTAAAAAGTGTGACGCCTAGAGCCATCTCTCTACTTGCTGCTCTCTCAGTCCCCTTTTCCTTTCAGCATAAAGAGGAGGCTACCAGATCGATCGTTAGCGCTCTCTGCTTTTCGAGGCTGGGTCCCATGATCCTGGACTTCATGCAAGTGTCCAAATTCATTTCTATTACGAGAATTTCATTTTTAATAAATTATTCTCTTCCAAGTGAGCTCAACTCTTAGCCAAGGAAGAAAGGTTAGTTGGGTTTCACCTTGTAGAAAAAGAGCAGGATTTTCCTTGTAAAATCAAGTTGGCTGGTTATGAGACAGACAGTTGCAGTGTTATTTTCACAATGAAGAAGATGCAAAGAGCTTGCCTAGAAAAGGTGATAGCTTGTAGGTTTCATGCTGGTAGCAGCAGAATGAGTGAAAGATAGTAGATGATCTGATATAGGGGCTGTGAAAAAGGGCAAAGAATTAAGGATGCCACCCAGGCTTCTGACTTCAGTAGCTAGCGAGACAGTATTGATGTTCATTGAGATAATGCAAGGAGAAGAACGTTTGGAGTCATGGCACTAGAACATGACAATTTTATATGGGGACATGTTGCATTTGAGGTATTTAAATGATATCCGAGTTGGAGTAGCCAAAATACATTCAGATATTGCAGCACAGGCAATAGATCTAGATGAGAGACATGGTTTGGGGTGTCAGCACTGGAGGGGAATGCCAAAGTGGGGGGATTAAACATTAAATGGTGGCAGTGGCCTGAATGACCCAGGAGGAACTTGTGACGCTGCAGTTCTATCATACTATATGATTCATTTTAGGAGGTCACTCGACCAGGCTCCTGATGACACAAGGTATTGCAAATCACCGGAGATTCAAGGTACATGGGTAAAACCCTCAAAGGCAGAGGGCACAAGTTGTCGGTGGCAGCTGTTTGTTTATTGACTGTTTTTTGAATGTTAAGAAATTAAATTGCTCTGAACTTCTAGCTTCTGAAAAATTCGAAACATAGACAATACTGGCTCTATTTCTAGTCTGGAAAAGTAGTAATGAACTGCTGAGGCAGAGCAGTGCCTCCCCCTTTCCATGGGGCATCAGCTTCCCTTTGGTCCCTCCCCACCCAGCCTGCCTCATTCATTGAAGTGGTGTGCCCTGTCCTAGTAGGTGTTCCAGTCTGGTTCCAAAAGCGGTAGTGTTTCTCTGTACAAGGAAATCATTTCAGGAAGGGAGGATGGAGAGGTTTGTTAAAATGCAGATTCCCAGGCCATATCCCCACAGGGCCAGATTTGATAAGCCTTACTCCCTGGTGCTTGGGAATCTGCATTTAAACACTACAAAATGTATTTGCTAGTATTTGATTATTCCTCTTAAACACATCCAGTTCGCATAAAGAGATACAGATACCCATAGGGGACAGAATAGATACAAACTAAAACCATATGTCATTGACTTCCAAACCTGGCAGGGCCTCAGAAGCACTCATAGGTTGATTAAAACTGTACATTCTCGGACTTTCTCCCAGAGATTCTGATTCCATAGCTCTGGAATGAGGCCCAATACTCTGCATAGGATGATTAGGATGATTCTGATGCACAGCCAGGTGTGAGAGCCCCTGTTAACTTACAGCACCCTGATCAAGTGCATGTTAAGGGCTGGAGTGGAGCACAAGGGGCACCGCCCTCCTAAGTAGGCAGTGATGGGGAGACTCATTCATTACTCCCACAGTGATTAAGAAAGGGTTTGCTGAGATGGATTCCCGAAACTGCTTTGGTAAGTTAGAAGGAGGAATAGGTAGTACAGCCGGGAAACTCAAAGGCGGGAGTGAACCCCGTACATTTTGAGTAGGTATTCCCAAGGCGTGAAAACCGGAAAAGTGATGTGGGGTTTCACTCATTTGGTTTATCTAGATGGCAGTGGAAACTGCATGAAGAGGTGGTTCTGAATTTTTATCAAAGCTTTCATATTTTGTGAAGTTACTGTAAAGGTATTGTTAAAAACAGAATGTCAATTTTGAAAACAAAACAAAACAAAACAAAAACAACATTGGAAAGGATCTGTCATTTCTCTGAATGGCATTGATGTAACAAAGTCTTAAGACCTGAACCTGAACTTCCTGGTATTTTTCTACCAACCTATCGCACATGCCACTGGTTTCCCCTTTTCTTCTGTGCCTCTCCCTGTTACATGGAAGTAGGAAGCAGGAAGCCCACAGATCACCTTGATTAATCCGGTATCAGGAGCTGTTTTCATCACCATGGAAACGTGACACTCCCGTGAAAAATGGAGAAACCTCTGATCTTCGTATTGTAAAAGGTTTTTTTTTTCTTTTTTTTTTTTTAACACCCTAGAATAATGTTCTTTTTGAGAACAAGATACACATACAAACACACGATTATATTACACATCTTGTATGCGGTTGAATTTTACTCATCATGCTTGTAAAAATATTAATTTATGCTCAAAGCAAAGGTTTCTAGACATAAGATTATAAAATGAGAGGGCTTAAGTGCCACTGGAAGAAACTTCAGGGAAATAGACTTCTAAAATGCGCAGATTGTTCTAAGAAGAACGTGTATCCCAAGAAGTCTTTGCAAATAGATATTCCTTTATGCTTATTTCTTACCCAGGTAGTATCAAGGCTGTGTAAGGGTGTTGGGAGTGGTGCATTTCATAAAACACTGAATTTTTCCTCCTTTCAGTCTGCATCAAGCTATTTCTTTTTGTCCTTCAAAATAATAGCCAAATGTTTAAAACTTCTCTGCTTAGGACTCCATGTTATTTTAAACCCTCAATAACTGATCTCAATATTGCCTGCATCCTGTAGATTACTTTCCACATAGTCCTGAAATAAGACTCAATTTTGAACTGGAAACTTTTGAAAAGTAGAAAATCTTTCCTATACTTATGTGTATATTAGGATAGGCACACAAAAACAAGAAAAAACTCACTGAATACTTTCCCTACTGCTTTAGGCTAAAAATGGTTCTCTCATGTTGTGGTATTCTAACGCTGCTGACTCTTGTTTATAGAACATTAAGGAAGGGGTGAAAAACTTGCAGCACTCACATCCCTGGGGTAGTTACTTGTGTCTTTAATATTTTTAGATTTTATTTACTGTAATCAGAAAGAAGGCCAGTGGGGTTGAAACACCGATTTTTATAATTGAATGGAGAATTACAATTGAACTATGTCAAATTTAACTGGTAAAATAAAGATGTTAAATATCTTTCTAAAGGAGACATAATAGGCTTTTTCTTTTTTTCAGTACAATAGGAAGTTCTACTTTTTTATAGGGTTAGAGAGTCAGGAACTGGATGAAAATGCCCCTAAGCCTTTGAGAGAGTTAAAAGAAAGGGAGAAAGACAAAATACGAGTTGAGCTCCCTTTTTTTTTTCCTTTAGAAGTAGAAAATAGTATTTGGAAAAATTTGAATATGAAGACATTGTCTTGGGTTCTTAATCTTATGCAACTGAGAAACTAGTGCAGGATTTACTCTGAGCTCAAAGTCGTATTTCCTTGCTTTCTTGAGTCATGTGAGAAGCATCGTATATGGGGAAGGGAATTCGTTTCTTGACCATCACTGCCCTCACCCTGTGAAGCAAGAGCTGTGAGTTTCAATATAAATATTATTGCTGGCCACAAGACTTCCCAGATCCTTTTCAAAAACCCTAGCCGCAGCATTTGACTGGCAGAGGATGTGTTTATACTTCGTCTCACTTATCAATTCTCCCTAAAATGGAAAACCTGCAACAAAGGATGCACTAAAATACCGCTCCCCGGGGCAGGCTTGTGTCAGCACAAGAGGCAGTTACAGGGAGATCATGTTAAGGGATTTGCACTTAACCTTGGCTCCGGTCCAGCCAAGGCTGGGAAAAGTACTCTCAGTTCTCTACCCCAGCAGCAAATGATGTAATTCTCACTACAAGGAGGCACGTCCGCCGACCTGGCTTGGCAGAGGTGAGTGTGGAGGTGCTTGTATAAATGGTTTGCTTGTTGAGGTTCAAAATGGCTTATGAAAAGAAGGCGCTTAAAAAACCATCATTTTATCACAGGTTAACTGCATTAGAGAAATTGGGTTAACATGTTAAATCTCAGCTGCTAGAACCAGCTTTGTGTCATTTGGGTATTTCCTTCAAATGCTAATGAAAGCTCAAGAATACTAATCAGATCCCATTGGCAAAGCCAAGCCAGTCATGGCAGGTTTCCAGCTGAAAATTATTTTTCACTGTCTACACTTGGATATTCTGCTCCCACTTGAACAAAGGCAAGACAAAGTCATTGGTGATTATACTCCTCCTATGCCCAGTCCAGGCCTCCCGCAGCATGTCCCTACAACTGCTCTTCACAATTCTCAGGCCCTTGCCTCTGTAATGAATAGAGCTCTGCTTCTACACCCTCAGTGCCTGATGCAAGACCAGACACTACTTGCTCACTGCTTAGGCCGGGGCACTGATTACCTTACCCAGAAGAGACAGCTGAGTGTCGTGGAGAAAGCACGGGACTAGAAGTCAGAATGTTGTGAATAGAGCCTAGTTCACTATCCATTAGCTGCATATATTTGGGTAAATTATTTGCCTTTTTGCACTTGTTTCCTCTTCTGTAAAATGGGAGTAATGAAATTTATTTACTTATTCAGGGTCTGAGGATTCAAGATCATGTTTATAAAACTTCCTGGCATGTGGTAGACCCTTACCCAATGGTAGTTGCTCTTCTTATCTTGCCACCTTCCCTTCCTGCAGCCTGTCTACTCCTTAATACACAATCTGCACAGAGGAAGAAAAATCATGGTTCTTAATGTCACTTCATACCACTCTTCCTGGCTCTGTAGCATCCTAAACAAGGAGAGGTTTTGGTTCTGAGGGGCTGCTGGGATTTTCTCCAGGCAGATTTGACTGTCTGGCTGCTGCTGTTGTATAAGCAGAGATTTAACTGGGGTTTCACCAAGCACGTTTGACAGAGAAGATAAGGGCTAGGGAGTTGAGTAAGTATGCAAGGGAGTCATGATCAGGAAGACCCAGGGGATCTTGGCTTTACAAGTGAGGAGGGTGATGGGCCCTGGAAAGTGGATCAGTGGATGGAGGGCTCCACCTGTGTGGTTAAAAAATTGTTGATGTCAAAGAAGGTAGAGGGATGAGATGTAAGGGTAAGGTGTGGGGAGTGGGCAGGGGGTAAAAGTAGATGTAGCAGTTAGTGAGTGGCATACTCAGAATGGTGGGTATGGAGAGAATATGACTGTGGGAGTGTTCTTTCTCCTTTATGGGAAAGAAAAATGTGATCATACAAGGCTACAGAGAGAACAGGTAAACCAATAACTCCAGCAAGACCTCATCTGTCCAGCACTGTTAGCTGTTGAGAATCCCATTCATACAACCATTCCAGACAACAAATAACCTAAAGCACATACTTCATTTTAATGACTTGGAGAGAATTCTTACTAATGACCAGTTTGCTGAATGCATCAGTCATATACTAGGGGATATTGTACTTGCACAGAGAGAAAGGGCACGAGACAGGGAGAGGATATGTGAGCACTTTAAGGAAGAATATAATATGCATCAGTATTTTCAAAGATAACCATTTCCAGGGAGTTACAAGGTCTTCATGAAGTAGTAAATTTCTATTTTAATAACAGGGGACTGTAATTATTAGCTGATCACTTGCCTATTTCCAGTCAATAGCACAGGTAAGACCTTAATGTAATTTTCTACAAAGAAAATAAATATAGGTACAGATGTTTATAATAATAATTGAAAAACCAGTGGAGTCATTTCTCACCAACTAGATATGACAAAGATTATAAAGTTTTACACAGTGTTGGTGAGGGATTGAGGGAAAACTATCGTATATGTGGGTAGGAATTAAATTTGCATCAATTATTTGGCAACATCCATCACAATTGTAAATGTACATACCTTGTATATTAAAATTCAGAGACAAAGAGACTTAGATGAATGTAGCCCCAGAAGCAGAGTTCAGAACTACGGAGTAAGTGTGAAGTGCTCGATGTGCTGAGAAAGAAAAAAGAAAGGCCTTCAGACTGATGGGGTGTGACAGGATCCAGATGAGCCCTCTTCTTGAGCTGAATTGGAAGTACTTTTTAAACTGGGTAGGATCAAGTTAGCATTTCAAGAATGTTTGGGGAAAGCAGATTATTCCAGAAACAGCAATGGGGAAGCAATTTGAAATTGGAAAAAAAAAAAAAAAAGTAAAGCTGCATTCCTACATCACCCCCCCCACCCAAAATGCTGTAAAATCATTAAAAAAACTGTATATTTTTATAAAAGTGGCATGATAACTTTTTTTAAACAATGACAATGGGCCAGGCACGGTGGCTCGCTCCTGTAATCCCAGCACTTTGGGAGGCCAAGGCGGGTGGATCACAAGGTCAGGATCGAGACTATCCTGGCTAACACGGTGAAACCCCGTCTCTACTAAAAAAATACAAAAAGTTAGCCAGGCGTGGTAGTGGGTGCCTGTAGTCCCAGCTACTTGGGAGGCTGAGGCAGGAGAATGGCATGAACCCGGGAGGCAGAGCTTGCAGTGAGTTGAGATCACGCCACTGCATTCCAGCCGGTGTGACAGAGCAAGACTCCGTCTCAAAAAAAAAAATAAATAAATAATCAAAAGAATGACAATGAAACCCAGACTCATATGATTAAAGACTCCTCCCTCTATATTTTACATTAATATGACTGGCAAATGGCTTGTTTCCCTAATATGCAAAGGGCTTTTCAAATGAGTAAGGAACACACAAGCAACCAGGGAGAAAAATGGGCAAAGGTCATCAGCAGCATTTCATGAAGAGGAAACACAAGGAAAATAAATAGGTGAAAAGTTATTCACAATAGTAATTGATAATGAACTATTTTTCACAGACTAGATATGACAAAGATTATGAACTTTAACAGGGGTTGAGGGAAAACTCATGTGGATAGGAATTTAAATTTGCATCAATTATTTGGCAACATCAAGATTGTAAATGTACATACCCTCAATTCCACAATTTCTTATCTACCTGAATTTATTATGAATCTTTCTGAATCCATCATGAGTTCAGGACCTCCTCCTCCTCTAGAGGTGACCTGAGAGCCACAAGGAGAGCCATTGATTTTTCTTCCCCTATCGCAACATAACCAGGCCCATCACTATAAGCCAAATCCAGTACCTGAAGAGGCTATCGTTAGAAATGACTGCACACCTTCTCCTAAAAGGCCATGGGAACTAGCTTTATCACTCTTTCCATGCCTAAGTCGCTCGTCACCAGAAGTCAAAGCTTCTCATGTGTCTCCCACCACCCTATTGTTGGACAGCTCCTGCTGGAACCCAATTTCCCAGCCACCCTGAACACATACACACCTCTGAAATTGAACCATCATCCAAACCATTTGTACTCTTCTCCTTTCTAGGCCAGCCTCTCTACTTCCAGCTTTAGTCTCAGGCCCTTTTAGCTACTCACAGACTTTCCTCGAGCAATTGTCCCTTGTTTCTCTTGAACACCGGATCGTCCTTTTATCCAAGGTCAATTCCATCACACAATAAACATGCTCTAATATCTCCCACCTAAACAAACAAAACCAAAAAATCCTCTTTTGACTCCACCTCACTTCCTTCCAGTCACTGCTCAGTTTCTCTATTCTCCTTTGGATCAAAACTTTTTGAAAGGATAGTGTTGTGCCTACTTTCTTCACTTCCTCACCTCCCATTCTCTCTTTTGTGCGAGTTTTTACTGAAGTGTGATTAGCCTACTGGAAGGTGCACAAATCACAGGTATGCAGCTCAATGGATTATCACAAAGTGAACACACCCTGTGCCAATACCCTGGTCAAGAAATAGAACACTGTCCACACCCCAGAAACCTAGTTCTTTCTTCCGACTACCACTGCTCCCTCTTCCCCGAAGACCATTACTATTACTCCTTTTTTGTTTTTTGTTTTTTTTGTTGTTGTTGTTTTGTTTTTGAGAGGGAGTCTCGCTCTGTCGCCCAGGCTGGAGTGCAGTGGCGTGATCTCGGCTCACTGCAAGCTCCGCCTCCCAGGTTTACGCCATTCTCCTGCCTCAGCCTCCCTAGTAGCTGGGACTACAGGCGCCCGTCACCTCGCCTGGCTAGTTTTTTTGTATTTTTTCAGTAGAGACGGGGTTTCACCGTGTTAGCCAGGATGGTCTCGATCTCCTGACCTCGTGATCCGCCCATCTCGGCCTCCCAAAGTGCTGGGATTACAGGCTTGAGCCACTGCGCCCGGCCTTTACTATTACTCCTTTTAAAATAACACATTATTTTGCCTATTTTGAAAAATTGCTTTGGAATATTTCTTCCTTTCTCTCTGTCTTTCTTCCTTTTTTTTTTTTTTTTTTTTTTTTTTGACAGAGTTTTGCTCCCGTTACCCAGGCTGGAGTGCAGTGGTGCGATCTCAGCTCACTGCAACCTGCGCCTCCCTGGTTCCAGTGATTCTCCTGCCTCAGCCTCCCCAGTAGCTGGGATGACTGCATGTATTTCTCTGTGCATATTTTCTTTTGCCCAATCTGATGTCTGTGAGGTTTGTTCAAGTTATTACACGTAGCAGGGACCAGATCGCACAATATAAGGACTTTTTCATTTTTATGGAGTGAAGCCCTTGGGAGGTTTTTAACAGAGGAGTGACATGATGTGATCTTTTCACTGAAAGTTCACTTAGCTGCTACCTCAAGAATAGAATATGGGTTGGGAGTTGAGGATGAAGAAGAAAGCAGGGAGACTGGTTAGGAAGCCGTTACAACAATCCAATCACAGTATTAAATTCTCCGGCTTTAAAAAGAAAAGACATTTTAGGTCAGTCCCTCAGTGGAGCTAAATCAAAGCAATAATAAACCAAGTTCACTGTTGGTCCTGCAATAACTAGGCCAGCTATCACAATTTAGGCCCAGAAAATAATTAACACCTCCTCAACAAAAATAGCCTTTGCAAACAACTGTAATTTTCAAAATTAAAATAGAATAATATATGGCTGAGAATAAATAGAAGCTTCAATATTTGGAAACCTTGGTCTTCAAAGTAATACTTCATCAAACACGGAAAGCATTTTCAAGGCCAGAAAACCGAAATAATTTCAGGCCTTGGGAGAATGACAGAGTGGCAAGGACTCATCGAAAGCAGACTGATAGGCAGGGTGAAAAGTATGGGTTACCTGGATATAAATAATTGGAGATACAGGGATGCCTTACCCTGCCGTAAGGTTTTCCTTTACTATTTACATTCTTTCTTGTTATTCTTAACACTTGCAGCATCACAAAGGTGTGTTTTCTTGGTGACAAGTGTTTTTACATGGCTCAGTTGAAACCTGAGATTACGTGTGGTTGATTTTTCATCCATGACTGCACATTTGTCTTGATCTCGAGAATTCCCAGGTTTTTGAAACGAAAGTTTAAACATTTTTGCTCAGATCCACATATTTGATTCCATGTTGGTTTTCACAGCACTCTGGGCAAAAGATGGGGCTGAAAGCTTGTGTATGTTAAATCTAGGAGCATGGCACATAATGCCGGACCACGGCTCTATTCAATTCTATAATTTATCTAGGGGAGTGGCCACATCCCACATCCCCTTCCCCCAGTGGAAAAGTCTGGCTGCCTCATACAATATCAACATCAAAAGATTAGCATTGTATTGAATATCGTCTCACTTATTTACCAGTTAAGATCTATTGTCAATACATTTATCTGGGAATCTTGTTTTAGCTTACTTTATTTTTCGCTTCTATCACCTTTGAAGGAATGTTCTCCTTTGGAGCAAAATTTTTCAAAATAGTGCACACTTGTCTCCAATTCCCCTCTTGAATTCTTTGTTAAACCCACTCCAGCAGCCTTTTGTCTTCAATATAGCCTTGTCAGGGCAACCAAAAACCTGCGTATTGCTGTGCCTACACCAACCGTGCAGAATGTTGATTTTTCCTACCAACCTTCTGAAGATAATTTATTTGCCTGTATGTTCTGACTGCCCCTCCTCCAAAAACAAGTGATTCAAAAGAAAGTTTGAAGCCAGGCTGGATGTGAAGCCAGTAGTGCAAGTGCTTTAAGAGCTTTAGAGTCAGACAAACCTCTGTTGAAGTGCAAGCTGCATCACCTACTAGTGGGTGGCCATGAGCAGTCTCCCTGACCCCTCTGTGCCTCAGTTTCCTAATCTGTGAAAATGAGGAGTTAACAGAAGCTGACTAGCAAGGCTGTGGGAAAATGAAACGAGAGAATGGGGCTGGCACATGGTAACCATTTATTATGCCTTAGTTGCTATTATTATTGTCGTTGATACTGTTCTCATCTGAGCCCAGTGGGGGCAAATAAGTTTTATGCCAGTAGATTCCTCCCCACAAATCCTCCTGGGTAAGCAGCTGCCTCTGCTACTTTCTCAGGCTGCTTTGTTCGACTTCCTGCCTGCTTGAGGCATAAATCAATAACTTTGATGATAGCCACTGCTCTTGTGTGTGAGATGACGCAGGAGGAAGGAAGGTTACAAGAGGGGGTGATCACTGGAAAAAACTAATGTAAATCTATAAACTCAGCACCCCACAGGTAGAGGAAATGCTCCCAATACACTGTCCTCTGTCTATACATCTGGATAAAATGTAAACAATAAGCTTTATTTTAATAAGATCATAAAATTGCAAGCTTTGCAAACACAGGAGCAACGTCCTCCATTTCCTCTGAATCCCTCCGCACTGCTGTCCTTAGGTAGCTAAGCCAGCAGCCTTCAATCTTTTTATTTTTTCTTTCTTTTTTTTTTTTTGCTGATTCATAAAAATGGATGCCACTTACATGAGCGATCACTCTTGTGGGGATGCCCAAGATTCTATGAAATTCCCAACACACAAGCAGCAATTCCTCCCTGTTCTCTCTCTTGAACACAAAGGAGAATGACAAAAATAAAGGGGTACATTTTAGCTAGCTCCAATTCACTTTGAAAAAAATATATAATTTGTGAGCTTATCTTTATTGTTAGTCACATGTTTCTTTTAATACGTCACACTGTTCACCTTCGTCATTTCAACAGGCTTCCGTTTCAACAAGCTATCATCAAACAGTGGTGCCAGGGAGCTACTAGGAAGTGGGATGAGGAGACTCTGGGGTGTCTATCGGTGCTTCCCAACAAGTGTTACGGGCCCTCTGTTTTCAGGTGGACCCTCCTGCAGGAGCAGAAGATTTCTTGCTAAAGGGGGTGTAAAGGTCTTTTAGTTTTTCCTTAGTGGATCAGAATCTGCATAGAAAACAGAAATGAAATGCTCAGGTGAGAGCAGTGATTCTCAATGGCTGGTGTCCAAGGACACAAAAGGATAACCCCAATGTTTTTATGATACCAACTTCTGAAGATCATGTTTGCCCAATTTTTCCTGAATAATGGACACTATGAAGAAGACACAAAATGATTATAAAGGGGAGATTTTGGAGTGGGATCTGTTTCAAGTCAAAGGAGAAAGTGACCAAGCAGCTTGGGGGCCAATTAACAATACTGAGTGAAAGCCGCTGGGTTAAGGAGAAGGCTATGGGGTCACCACACAAGACAAAAGCTGAATTTTTGATTACCTTTCCCACCATTCCTCTCCCTTTCTTTTAGTAAATGGCAAACCCATTTGTCACCAAGCCAGAAATCTTCGAGTCATTGGCTTCTCTCTCTCTCTCTCCTTTTCTCTTTCTCTCATACTCTCCATTGGATTGATCAGCAAATCTTGACTTTTTGAGTTCAAAATGTCCTCATTGCCTAACCACTTCACTCCAGTGAAGGACGGTACTCATCCTGGTCCAGGCCACCAATTTCTCTCACCTGGGGAATGGCCTCCTAACTAGTCACTGCTTTCACCTTCCCCTGCTCAATCTGTTTCACATAGTAGACAGAACGGACTTTTTCATGTTCAAATCAGATTATGCCATTTCTTTGCAAGCCTCCAATGACCTCTCACGGAAAAAGCAGTCTTTACTATGAGTCTATGAGACCTTTTAGGACGTCAGTCCTTGCAACCTCTCCAACGACATCATCTCCAACAGCTCTTCCCCTGTGTCACTCAGCTCATTGACAACGGTCACCTGGGTTTTACTTGAACAACCCTACCTCAGGGCTTTGCACTTGCAATTCTCTCTGCATGAAGTGTTTTATTCCAGAAATTTGCTTGGCTAACTTATTTATTCAGTTCATCACAGGCCTCATTATGAAAGAAGCCTTATTCTTTTTTTATGGGCAACTTGATCATCGGCACCTGTTTCAGCAGTCAATGACTGTGAGCAAACTGGCAACGTCAAACTCCGTAAAATTTTGATTTTTTTTTTAATGACCTAAAATAGAGAGCTTATTATCTCAGAAATTTGTTAAGGTCAAATTTTCTGTGTATTATTCTCAGCACATGGTTGCTTTTCTCTTACAGACTCTTTCACTTGTTTTAAAGAATGAATGATTTGGGGACTTTGGGTATTTAAATCTATTTTTAAACATGGTATATGTTCTGGTAATTATTTTTCTCACATTGGCACTGATTGTACTTTATTAGTTAGTTCCAAAGACCCTTAATTACAGAAAGCTGCCTGGGGAAGTGCGAGATGAAGTCAATCGTATTGATGAGAAAAGAAAAAAACAAACTAATAGACCTAATGACTTGGAGTCTAAGACAATCATGAAAGACTTTCCCCTCCACTTCCTCAAAACATAGGTAGGTGCAATGTTAAGTAGAGTCAGAGAAGTCACTAACTCATTTTGCCAATTTAAAGCCCCAACGCAATTTATTTATGAGGCTCGGGGTATTTTAAATTCACCTAAGTCAATCACGCGGTGAAAATCATGCTCGGGTGTGAATTCCGGCATGAAAATATGCATCCCCTGACTGTATTCACACAGACCTTTTGCATCTCAAGCGGGGTGAGCAGCTGTTGCAAGTCGCTAGAGCCTGGTCTGAGTAAGGAGGAGCGCGGTAGCGGCCCTGGTCGGGTCGGAGAGAGGGCACTAGGGCTGTTTCTATTTGGGGTTCTGGGGGAAGGCGCCGCCGCCGGGTCATTGCAGCGCCTCCCCAGCGCGCAGGGCTGCGGATCCCACGGCAGCCTCCAGGCCAGGTTCCGGGATGCTTGGGGATGGCGCGGCTGCACCTGTCACCCACCGCTCCCTCCTGCTCCGGGGAGACCCCGCGCCGACCTCTGTCCTTGTGCCTGACAGCTGGGCCCCGAGTCTCCCCTGCCTCTGCTGTCACTCGGAGGTGGCTGGTGATCAGTAATCGTCTCCATCCTCCACGCGGGAGGCGTGACCAGGCTTTTACACGCATCCTGTGAGCCGGCGCCTGGAAATTCCTTTCAGGGACTGCTTTTGCATCTAGAAACCAGAAGTGATTCAAGTGATATGTTCAACTCCTGCCCCTGGGCTGGGGAGAGCGTCACAGCTCAGTAAAGCAGTGCTCCCAGGGAAGAGCTGTTTCTGCCCCCATGGCATAGTTCTTTTCCCTTTCCTGATGAAGGAGACAATGACAGAAGTGTGACTGTCATGACTGACGATAGCCACACTGGAGAGACATTCGCACTAGGGTTTTGTTTTGTTTGTTTTTGTAGACAGAGTCTCACTTTGTCACCCAGGCTGGAGCTCAGTGGCACAATCACGGCTCACTGCAGCCTCAATCTCTCCTGAGGCTCAAGTGATTCTCCCACCTCAGCCTCCCAAGTAGCTGGGACTACAGGCTCATGCCACTATGCCTGACCTTTTTTTTTTTTTTTTTTTAAGTAGAGAGGAGAGTCTCACTATATTGTCCACGCTAGTCTCAAACTCCTGACTTCAAGTGATCCTCCCGCCTCGGCCTCCCAAAATACTTGGATTACAGGCGTGAGCCACTGTGCCCAGCTCCCATTAGTTACCACTAACACACTTCCTCAATTGTAAAATAAAGCATTGAACAAGTTGTTTACATTTAAATCACTTTCTGAGTGTCCATCAGCCTCCAAAAATTGAGGCAGTTACTCAGACTAATATCAGTAGCAATTCTATCACTATTTGCACGTGGCAATATCTTCTTCAATGTAAGGGAAAAATAATTGTGATCAATTTGCCAGGTATCAATTTGGGTAACATTTCTACCATCTTGATTTGACATATTGCATTGCAGTTCCCCAAGTCACTCCAGCTGGGGCACAGGAGGCAGCTAACAGTCACTGTGGGCATGCTTTTATTCTGTTACCTTGAGCCCACCAGGCTCATGTGCTTAGTCCTTCTTGTCACTGGCTCTGCCCCTGCCCTTGGTACTTGTCCAGGCCAGGCCCCAGGGGAAGAATGCTTATAGACTGGGTCCGATATTTTACCTTCCCCATTGCTCTTGGGAGTGGTCTCCATCTTCGTCCCTTTTTTGTTCATTTTGCTAATTTCAGGAACCCCAGATCCTGGTCCTGGTCCTCCTCCACTAGAGAGAAGGAAGTCAGAGCTTGCTCCAAAGAAATTCTTGCAAAGTGGCCCCACAACTGCTTGTCTGAGTCAAGCCTCAGTGGAAAAAAATACCTGTATCCATCATCTCTTTCTCTATTCCTCTACGGACAACTTATCTCATAGTTCATCATATTCTATAATATCTGCTTACAATAACTAAAGCATCTAGCAGCTTGACCTGCTGGAAAGGATATGGATTTGGGACTTTTTGTCTCAGCTCTACTACATACAAACTTTGTGACTTTGGAAATAGACACTTTCTTGGTGTGAGTCTCAGTAAACTCACCTGTAAGATGGGAGTTGTAAGAATTTTATAGTGCCAGGCACGGAGATTCACACTGTAATCCTAACACTTTGGGAGACAGAGGCAGGAGAATCACTTAAGCCTAGGAGTTTCAGACCAGCCCTGTCAATGACCCTGTTTTGACCCTGTTTTTCTGAAAAACTTTAAAAAAAATTAGCCAGGCATGGTGCTATGCTCCTGTCAGCTCTTCAGGAGGCTGAGATGTGAGGATCCCTTGAGCCCAGGAGGTGGAGGCTGAAGTGGCACTGGATTGGTGCCACTGCAATCCAGCCTGGGCAACAAAGCCAGATCCTGTCTCAAAACTAAATAAATAAATAAACAAACAAACAAATAAATAAGAGGTTTGTAGGAATCAAGTCAAATAATGTATGACAAAAGATCCTGTGAACCTCACAGCATTATGTAATGGTTTGTGTGTGTGCGTGTGTTTGTTTTACTGCAGCAGATTTTGGAGGTTGGGAGAATGAGTTTTTGGAGTCAGATGTCTGTTTAAAGCTAGGTTTCACTAATTACTGACTCTGTGACCACAGACAAGTGACTTTAATTTCTTTATACCCCAGCATCATCATCTGTAAATTGGAAATAATAGCTGTATTTTAGGATTGTTGAAACATTAAGTGAGATAATGTATGCTAAGCATTTAGTGTAATTCTTAATATATCATAATAGTTGTTGCTGCTGTCAGGCCCTAAGGATGCTGTTGGCCTGAAAAAAAAAATGTACCCTTGAGACTTTTACTCCACCTCCTTTTGTTATCCACATCTAAATTTTTATCTCTAGAAATAAGTGTATATAAAATTGTCTTTCTTAATTCCAGTGTTTAGAAAATATTTCTTTTTCCATAATTTGAAAATCTAGTGCACCAGCTTCTTATCTCAGCAGATGAAATTATTTCACTTGACCATCGATTCTTGACTTCAACCAAGATTTTTCCAGAAAAATCATGAAAGAATCAGTCTTCAGAGACTGATGTTCTTCTGGGTATAACAGACCTGATGTGTGTATTCTGACAAAACAGTTGAGCAAATGAAACAAACTTAACAGCTTTTTGCCTAATTTGATAATATACCAAAAGGCCTCACCATTAGGTATGCATGTCAGGTGTATTAGTCCATTTTCACACTACTGATAAAGTCGTATCCAAGACTGGGTAAATTATAAAGAAAAAGAAGTTTAATGGACTCATAGTTCCAACTGACTGGGGAGGCCTCACAATCATGGCAGAAGGTGAAAAGCAAATCTTACATGGCAGCAGGCAATAGAGAGAACTTGTGCAGGGAAACTCCCCTTTATAAAACCATCAGATCTCATGAGACTTATTCACTACCACGAGAATAGCACGGGAAAGACCCGCCCCCATGATTCGATTATCTCCCACTGGATACCTCTCACAACACATGGGAATTATGGGAGCTACAATTCAAGATGAGATTTGGGTGAGGACACAGCCAAACCATGTAATCAGAATTGTTCAGGGGACTCCTTGGGGGGTCGTAGCCCTGTTATTAGGATGGGGTTCCAGGAGATGCTGCCGTGGAGCATCCCTTTTATGTTCACAAATGGTCCTTCTGAGGAACATGAGATTCCTGAACATGAAACATTTGTTCTGCAGTATATAATTTATAGTTACTTTTGCTCATGCACCTGTGATCAGCTGCTAGCCTGGCTGGCTGGTCTAGCATTGCCTCAACAGGGACAGCTTATCTCTGCTCCATGTGGTCTCTCTTTCTTCAGCAGGCTTGTTCTCATGGCAGTTGCCGGAAGCAAGAGAGCCAGTGAAAGAGTGAAAGTACTCTTGAGACATAATGACTCTTCTGCTGCAATCTATTGGTAAAAGCAATAGAATAAAAGATGAGAAGAAATGGACTCCACCTCTTGATGAAAGCGTGTGCAAAATAACATTATAAAGAGTATGCAAATGGGAGAAGTGAAGGATCATGGCCATTTTTGCAACCCTCCACATATGGTACAGTTGCCATGTTGCTGTCTAAGTAAAGCTGGAGGGCATTTACGTTCCCACATTAAGACTGTGAGTTTCTGTTTCTTTGCATTCTTGCCAACATTTGGCAGAATACACTCATTTTTAAAATTAATCTGATAATATAAGGTAAGTGGTGTCACATGGTTATAGTTTTTATTTCATTTTCAGTTTCTACCTACTGAGGTTAAATACCTACTGAGGTTAAATATATTCTTATATATTTATTAGCTATTTGTATTTCTTCTGAGAATTACCAATTTCTATCTTGCTAATTTTTCTATTGGAATGTTTTCTGTTGGAATGTTCTCTATTGGAACTGTTATGAATATTTATATATTTTAATTCTTTAAGTGTCATTTCACTGCAGATTTTTTTCCATTCTTTGTCCTTTTTTTTTTCAATAGGTTTTTGAGGAACGTACGGTGTTTGGTTACATGAATAAATTCTTTAATGATGGTTTCTGAGATTTTCATGCACCCATCACCCAAGCAGTGTACACTGCACCCAGTGCATAGTCTTTTATCCCTCACCCCCGTCACCCTTTCCCCCAAGTCCCCAAAGTCCATTGTATCATTCTTATGCCTTTGTGTCCTCATAGCCTAGCTCCTACTTACAAGTGAGAACATACAATGTTTGGTTTTTCCATTTCTGAGTGACTTCATTTGGAATGATGGTCTTCAATTCCACCCACGTTGCTCCAAATGCCATTATTTCATTCCTTTTTATAGCTGTGTAGTATTCCATGGTGCATGTATATCACATTTTCTTTATCCACTCATTGATTGATAGACATTTGGGCTGGTTCCACATTTTTACAATTGCATACCGTGCTGCTAGAAACAGGCATGTGCAAGTATCTTTTTCATATAATGACTTCTTTTCCTCTGGGTAGATACCCATGAGTGAGACTGCTGGATCAAATGGTAGATCTACTTTTAGTTCTTTAAGGAATCTCCAAACTGTTTTCTATAGTGGTTGTACTAGTTTACATTCTCACCAACAGTGTAAAAAAGTGTTCCCTTTTCACCACATCCACACCAGCATTTGTTATTTTTTAAATTTTTATGGCTGTTCTTGCAGGAGTGAGGTGGTATCGCATTGCGGTTTTGATTTGCGTTTCCCTGATAATTAGTAATGTTGAGCATTTTTCCATATGTTAGCCATTTGTATATCTTCACTTGAGAATTGTCTATTCATGTCCTTAGCCCACTTTTTGATGGGATTGTTTGTTTTTTTCTTGCTGATTTGTTTGAGTTTCTTGTAGATTCTGGATATTAGTCCTTTGTCCAATATAGATTGCAAATATTTTTCTTCCACTCTGGGGGGTATCTATTTACTCTGCTGATTATTTCTTTTACTGTGCAGAAGCTTTTTAGTTTAATTAAGTCCCATTTATTTATCTTTTTTTGTTTGTTTGTTTCATTTGCTTTTGGGTTCTTGGTCATGAAGTCTTTGCCTAAGCCAATGTCTAGAAGGGTTTTTCCGATGTTATCTTCTAGAATTTTTATGGTTTCAGGTCTTAGATTTAGGTCTTTAATCCATCTTGATTGATTTTTGTATAGGGTGAGAGATGAGGATCCAGTTTCATTCTTCTACATGTGGCTTGCCAATTATCCAAGCACCATTTGTTGAATAGGGTGTGCTTTCCCCACTTTATGTTTTTGTTTGCTTTGTTGAAGATCAGTTGACTATAAGTATTTGGCTTTATTTCTGGTTTCTCTGTTCCATTGATCTATAGGCCTATTTTAATACCAGTACCATGCTGTTTTGGTGACTATGGCCTTATAGTATAGTTTGAAGTCAGTAAATTTGATGCCTCCAGATACCTCCTTTTTGCTTAGTTTTGCTTTGGCTTCATTTGTCCTTTTAACTTTGCCTATGATGTCCTTTGCTGTAGGCAAAAATGAATTTTTATCTAAAAAAAGTGAACCTTTTCCACTATGAGTTATATTTTTTGTAACTTAAGCTATTCTTAACTTCAAAATCTTCCATATGTTATCCCCATTTTTGGTAAAAATAGTTGTAAAGTTTGCATTTTATATTTGGTTGTTTAATATATCTGGAATTTTATTTTTATGTATGACATGAAGGAAGGAATCTAATTTTATTTTTTCTATGCAGTGAACAATTATTCTCACCCACTTTTTGAAGACTGTGTCTTTCCCCACTGGTTTTTGGTGCCATCTTTATCATATATCAAGGCCTTACATATGAGCAAGACTGTTTCTGGACACTCTAAAATTTCCATTGACTTATTTATTTGTTGTAGCATGAAAAAATTTGCCGTTTTATTTATGATGACTTTGAATATGGACAAGTTTCTAATGAGAAAATATGCTTTTAAAATTATTTTTCAGGATTGTTTAGCTGTATCTATACTTTTCTGTATGAATTCTATATGGACCAAAATTTTTAAAAAATACACTTTACCTTTAACTTTTCTCCTCTAATATGCAAACTAGCACACATCCAGCAAACAGCTATTTTTACAGGGCACAGAAATCTTACTCCTCCAAAATTCATGGTCATTCCTAGGCAAGGGAACATGTTCCCAGTGTAAAAGGCCTGAGATTATATTCTGTTTGAATGCTTCTCATTCTGGTAGAATTATTTCTCTGTTTCTCAATGTTTTTACTTGCTGAGTAATACTGTTAATGTAGAATCTTAAAAACGGTAGAAATGTTTTATTAAAAGATAAGAAGGTACCATGAGGCCTATTTTTAGTTAGAAATCTGGTACTTTTTGAGTTCTGAAAACTTCAAATACAATGCCTCATCTCAAATGTCTTAGAAGGTAGCCTCTTCACTTATTCATTCAGCAGATATTTACTACGATCCTATTACATGGCTGTGACTATCTTATGTGCCAAGGATAGAGTGGCTTACTTAGCAGTTCTTTGGAAGAGAAGAGACAATGATTATTTTTATTTTATAGGTGAAGGAACTAAGGCACAAACTCTTCATTTAATTTGATTAAAGACAAGTTGCATTTGCCGAGAGCTTACAGAGGTCCCAGACTATAGGGTTATGTATTAGGTGCTCTGGGATGATAATATCAAAGATGAGGAAGAGAGGTGTCCTCTTCAAGGCTGGTCTCATCCAACATGACAGATTACAGTCAACATGTAGCTATTAAACTTGAATTCATATAAGACCACTTGCCTCCTTTCTAAGGAGATTTAAATTGATTCCTCAAGAAAGTAGGTTGTAAGTTGGCTTTTGAAGAATGGAAGTATTGTTGTCTGATTTCTAGTGAGATTATCATGTAGGCAGAATGAAGGCCAGAGGAGACACTGGAGCAAAAAGAGACCTGGGGAGAAAGACAACATTGCAGAGACAGGGGTGAGGCTGGTTGGAATAGAGCAAGTGTTTGGAGCATACGGAGATGGAATGAGTAGTGAATAGCGCTCAGGTCTCTTGCACTTCTGGCTAGTAGAGGTCAGTGGATTAGGAGAACTGACATAAATTACAATCACAAGCAGGCTACCTATGCTTTGTCATTTGGTACTGATTCCTTTCTAGTAGTTTCTGTGTAATCTCCTTTACAAATTTTTTTTTATAATTCACCACTGAAACTGAATCATTCTTCCATCTATGCCCCTGTACTCTGTGCATTTTAAAATCACAGCATCTGTAACTGTCAGCATACTTGATAATGTGTCTGTCTGCCTAAGAGCAGAGCCCATGCCTTCGGCCTTTGTGACCTCAACAACTAGCACAATGCCTGTTAGTTGAAGGAAATTTCGTTGATGGAAAAACAAACCATCGCGGCCTATTATTTACTGGCTAGAGTTCCTTGGGTTTGCTTTTTTAAGAAGTCTGTACATCTAATGCATCCTATGAGGTAGTAACCTGACGCACTGATATGACTTGGGTCACAGAATCATGTGATTATGTGAGAGTATGGTTACTGATTCAGAATGTGACATAACCCTGAAAGGGTTCTAGAGAGAAGCTGTAAAGAGCTGACTCAGCCAACAGTGCAGAGTGAAAGGTCAGCAAATCAGACATCCTGAAGTAAATTCAAGCCTTGTTGAGATTTACAGGAAAAATATTTTCCTAGTAATTGGAGGTTTTCTTCCTAGATCAATGTACTTATATTGTTCAACAAACTTGGGACTCAACTAAAAGTTGTTAAAAAAGGTTTTAGAATGCCAAATAAGTCTAGTGTTTTCTATATTTCAGTTCTCATTTCTTTTTAAATTAAAATTTCTTCTGCATTTCCCAGTCACCCTTTATGATATTTGTCTTGGACTTTTAAAGAATGTTCATTTGGGTATATTGATGAAGCACAGCTGGGGAAATCATTAACTGTATCTTCCTTGAGAAAAGCACAAACTATTCAAGTGGATCTTATCAACTTGATAAACACTTTCTGAGAATTTGCCATGAATCTAGCAATATTCTGAGTAAGAGGAAGTACATCAAAGTTAAAAACAAAGAAACAAACAACAAACACAATATCAGAATATTAATAACCTTCAAAGAGCACACTGTACTTCTGATAAACTCTGAGACAAAAACTCAAAAAGCAGCAAATAAGACAAAATAAAACATGGGGCACCATATGTAACAGAATATTTGTGCTGGAGGAAGCAGTCAATGAAGGACCTTGGGAGAAGGTAGGACAGGATCATGGGTTTTGGAGTCAAATAACTCTTGTTATGAATCCTAGGTCTGCTATCACTAAGTAGACATGAAACCTAAAGCTAGTGACTTAAACTATAAACCTTGGTTTCCTCATTTGTAAACCTGGATACTTACTACCTGTTTCATGAGTTATCACAAATAAAGAATAAGCATACAAATTTACATTTGCAAAGCACAAGTGTCTGGTAGGACATAAGACTACTCAGTAAGTAAAAGTCACTCATAATTAATAAAATCAGAGGAACTATGTTCAACTATGCTCACCAGAAACACAGTTAGTAATAGCAATAAAGTATGTGAATAGTAATTCACATACTTTAGTAATAAAGAATGATGAATCCCCATGTTCCAGGAATTTTGTTAAGTACTTTCTGATGTAATGTTTACAACAATTGTATGAGAAGTATTATCACTTCTATTTTACAAAAGAAAAACTAAGATTCATGAAAGTTGCTTAAATTTTCTAAAATGTCACAACTAGTATAACCTGGGCTTTAAACAGGTCCTGTGTGTGGTTGACACTAGGCAGACTTAATCCCCTACTCATTCAGGATTAGAATTTGTTACCTGCAGTTTGAATACTGTTGCTGATCTGTATATACTTAGCCAAGCTTTGGACTTCAATTCACTTCTCAGTTTAAATACTGTTTCCCAGAACCAAAAGCCTGTTTCAAAGAGTCAACTTCGTAATGAACTCCAATCTGTTCTTGGTCTTGCGTTGAAGACTGAGGTATGACATGGAGCCTGATGCCATTGCTGATCTCAGTTCACTGGTTAAAGCTGTAGGAATAAAATCAGGCCACAGTACATTAAGGCCTCCGCTGGGCGACTCTCCATGATCAGTGCTCCTACCAGCCTGCCACAGAAAACACATGTCCAACCAGTCACATGTGGGAAGTTAAGGGTGAGTGTGAGGTACCTGGCCAGGCCAGGAGTGAGTAATAAACATAGAAACAAAAGAAACGAGACACATCATCACCTCACCTGCTACCAACATTAAAGAATCTACACTTCACTCTAATACAAAGAAGGACTAGAAACCCTGTCCAGAAAGTACCTAGGGATAGAAAGCAGTCAAATCAACTCCATTCAAAGCTACTGTAAGAAAAAAACCAGAAAACATATCAAAACATTACAGTTAGTACATATTCTTCATCCAAAACCAACAATGAAGCAGAAGAAAATTATAATACAGCACTCCAAACTGAAGTAAATATTCTCTAATAAAAGCATCTTAAGATATTAAAAATACCTACAGTCAAAAATTGTAAAATTACAAATGGACAAAACAAAGAAACTGGGAAAAATGAGAATAAAAGGTGAATTAAATAAAAAGTAAATAAGTTCAGAAAGAAATTCAAGAACAAATTATAAGGGGCTGAGTGAGCAGAGTTAAATGGAAATCTGATAATGAACATCAAGGTAAGAAAATCAACAAAGAAAATAAAAATGAGACAAAGAAAGAAATCAAAAATCAGAGAAGAAGTGGTAAAAGTGAACAACAGGCAATGAAGGTTCAATACACATGTAATGGAGTTCCTGAAGAAGGAAAAACAAAATAAAGGTACAGAACTAATATTTAAGACTATAATATAGGAAATATTTCTGCAAACAAAAGAAAACTTGTCTTTGTCTTCTTACTTAAAGGGCTATCCAGGTCCTGATTCTGGTCAGCCTGTAATCCCAGCTGCTTGGAGGCTGAGGCAGGAGGATGAACTTGAGGCTACAGTCCTGGAATTTGGAAGCATCAACTATGATACATATCCTAGTAAAATAAGGAAAAATCGTCAGAGTCTCCAGGCAAAAAGATCACACTGTCCATAAAAGTCAGAAAATTAGGCTAGCATCAGATTTCTCAAGAACAACATATAAAGGGAGGCAGTAATGAAGTAATATTTTCAAGAAACTCAAGGAAATAAAGGGTGATGCAAGGATTTACTAATGCAGCCAGGATATTCTCCAAATATCAAGACTATTTATGAAAAAACAGTTTTGAATGTACAACAACTCAACAAATACGGCAGCACTTTCTGAGGAATCTACTAATGATGAGCTTTTCCAACCAATAAACAACTGTGGAAACTTTAGCAAAAGATGATGAGAACTTAATGTATTTAAGTATAGAGGTAATATTAACAAAGATGGAAACATCGGTGGAAGAATAATATGTAAATGCATGATGTTCTAACAAAGAAGAAACAATGCAACTTAAAGCATGAGAGTAGGGGGAAAAAGAATGAAGACCACTGTTCCTTATATGTAGGTAATTTGTGGGTATAAACTGAATTGTCTATGTACTTTTGTTGAAAATCAATTGTCCACATGTATATGGGTCTATATCTGAATTCTTTGTCCTGTACCATTGATCTATTTGTCTTTCTTACACCAATACCATGGAAGCATAATTACTATAGCTTTATAAGTTCTGAAATTAGGTAGTGTTAATCCTCCACTTTATTCTCATTTGACTAGGTTGCTTTGAGTCCTCCAGATTCCTTACATTTCCATGTGGATTTTAGAATCACCTTGCCAATTTATTCAAAACACTGTTAGGATTTTGACTGGGAATGAATTGAATCCATAGATCAGTTTTGGGAAAAATTAACATCTTAACAATATTGGATCTAACGACCCGTAAACATAATATCACAATATACCAGTCTATTTACTTAGGTTTTTACTTTCAGTAATGTTTTGTAGCTTTCAGGGTACAGGTCTTGTACATCCTTTGTCAGATTTTCCCTGAAGTATTTCATATACTTTCATATACTTTGATGCTAGTATGAATTGTATTGTTTATTTCATTTTAGCTTCTGATTGTTTGTTGCTAGTATAAATACAATTGATTTTTGTATATTCATCTTGTATCCTGAAGCCTTTCTAAACTCATTTATTAGTAGTTTCTTGGTAGATTTCATCAATTTCTCTACATGTTGTCTGTGAATAGAAACCATTCACTTTTTCCTTCCCAATCTTGATAACTTTAATGTCCTTTTATTACCTTATGCCAGTTAGCTAAACCTCTAGAACAATGTTGAGTAGAAGTGGAGAGGACTAGCATCCTTGTCTTCTTCCCGATATTGGTGGAAAGCATTCAGTCTTGGACTATTAAGTATATTACCTGGAGGTTATTCACAGATGCCATTTTTCATATCAAGGACATTCTCATCTTTTCCTAGTATGCTTAAGATACATACTCAGTGCAGATGAATGAATATTAGAATTTTTCAACTGTTTTCTGAGTCTGTTGAAATGATCATATGACTTTAAATTTTATTTTATTTTTTGCTAACAGGGGGAATTAAGTTGTTTGAGTTATAAATGTTAAATCAACCTTGCATTCTTGAGATAAGTCTCACTTGACTCAATGAGCCATGAGATACAATTTTTTATTATTGTTGGACTTGATTTCCTAAAATTTTGTTTAGACATTTTGTATCTGTGTTTATGAATGATATTAATCTGTAGTTGTTTTTTTTTTTTTTAAATAAGTTTTTTGTCAGGTTTTGGTATCAGACTAATGCTGGCCTCTAGAATAAGTTGTAAAGTGTTCCCTCCTCTTCAATTTTCTGGAAGCATCTGAATGGAATCTGTATTATATCTTTCAAAATTATTTGGTATAATTCATCACTGAAGCCAACCAGACCCAAAGTTTTCTTTGTGGGAAGGTTTCTTTAGTACAAATTCTGTTCCTTTAATAGATAAAGGGGTATTTAAACTCTTTATTTCTTCTTGAGTGAGCTTTGGTAGTTTGCATAAAGTTGTTTGTTATATTCCCTTATTATCTTGTTAGTACCAGTACAGCCTGTAGTGATGTCACCTTTAACATTCCTGATGTTGGTAATTTGTGTCTTCTCTTTTTTCTCGTGAGTTTCCTGGGTTTGTCAGTTTTACCAGACTTCTCAAAGACCCAGCTTTTGGTTTCACTGATTTTCTCCATTGTTTTTATGTTTTCTTTTTGAGTTCAGCTCTGAGTTTTATTATTTTCTTTCTTCTGCTTACCTTGGGGTTCAATTTGGAAAATGAGTTAGAAGGACCAGAGGTATTTTTTGAGGTGACTGAGGAATGTATAATGAGAATTAATTATAAACTCTAGGTTTTGGTAACTTTTCTTTACAAATACAAAAACCACCGTAGGACAAATTATTTTGACATGTTTACTTATATTGGTTCTATTTCAACTGTGAATTACATTATGTTACTCTCAAGTACATTTCTTTTTAGTTTTCCCCACCTTTTGGCTTCCTATTTATCTTTCCTGAAATACATTTGCTCTCCAGGCACTTTCAATTATGCAATAATATCAGCTTGCTGGTATAGTAGAAGCAGCTCTGGCTTTTGAGACAGATTTGCTCCCAAATGCTTACTCTACCACATTATAATTTTGAGGCTTTGGAAAGTTATTTTAACTTTCGGTAAGCATATTTTTCTCTCTTTTTTTTCTTTTTCTTTTTAAAGAGTCAGAATCTTGCTCTCTTTGGCCCAGGCTGGAGTGCAGTGGTAGGATCATAGCTCACTGCAGCCTCAACTACTGGGCTCAAGTGATCCTCCCACTTCAGCCTCCTGAGTAGCTAGGACTACACGTGTGCCACACCATGACTGGCTAATTTTTATATATATTTTTTGTAAAGACAAGATCTTGCCATGTTACCCAGGCTGGTCTTGAATTCCTGAGCGCAAGTGATCCTCCTGCCTCAGCCCCTAAAAGTGTTGGGATTACTGGTGTGAGCCATGGCTCCTGGCCATAATTTTCTTAATAAGTAAATATGGAGCTAAAAGTCCTAGGTCAAAGTTGTTCTGAAGATTAAATAAGAGAATATATACAAAGTGGCTGCCGTATACTAAACCCTCAGTCAATATTAGTCTCTTTCTTTTTCAGTAATGATGTAGCCACTTCCTTGGCAGTCATTTATAAGAAGGCCTTGACTAGCTTCCTGTAGGGATAGCCTGGCAGCAACTGGCCTGGAGCTTCACACCAATTACCTCTCACTTTCTGTCCCAGAGCTTTTCTGAATCAGAATGTTTGTTGCCAGAAAGAATCTGCTCTACCCTCTGCCATGTGCAATTCTGTCTCAAAGAAAGTTAAAGTCTTGGACATCCTTGACAAATGGGGGATGGGAACTAATGGATACATGTTTCCGAAGGCGTTTCACAAAGATCCTCGGATGGTCTAGTGGGATAATGCACAGTTGTCTATAGTATTGACCACCTTGACAACTTATCATTGTGCTATATTTCTTTCTTTTTTTCTTTCTCTCTCATACTACCTCATTCCTGCTTGCTGGACTCACTCCAAATAAACCACTTGCACCCAAGACTTTGTTTCAGGATCAGCTGTGGGAAAAACTCAGGCTAAGGCAACATCTATTATGTACATTACCTGTGCTAAATACTGGGAAAACAAAGTTGAGGAAGATAAATGCCTATCCTAGAATACTTCACAGTCTAATGCAGGAAACAGGTATTTAAACATATCATTTCAATACTATATGTTTATACAATTTACATTTACTGCATACTTGACATTTAACTCAAAGCTTAATCCTAATTTACTAAATATATAACAGTTAAACAAATGGAAACTGTTTTGCATTTGTGCTTATCGCATGGTTTGTGAGAATCATCTAAACAAATATAAGTAACTGTATTTCCTACATTTTCACTGCAGTATAGTTTGCCATTACAAGAATATATCACACGTGATTTCCCTACTTTTTTGTTGATGTCCACTTGGATTGTTTATATTTTTATATTTTTTCTGTTATAGATAGGGCTTCCAGGAGCATTCTTTTACCTGTGTTTTGGAGTACATGTGCAACAATTTCCCTTCTACCTATTTAGGGGTAGGTATGCTGGTACATAGAATTTGCTCATTTTCAATTTTACTACATAATACCTGACAGTTTTATAACGTGGTTATATCGACACACACCTCTTAAAGCACCGTATAAGATGTCTGGTTTCTCCACAATCTCATCACACTTTATGTTGTAACATATTTTCATTTTTTTAATTAAAAAATTCCTCATGCTATCTAGTCCATGATATATTGTCACACATTTTCAATTTGCCAGTGTAGTATGTGTAAAATGGTATTTTGTGATTTTAATTTGAATTTCTGTGACTACTAAGGAGATTGAGCTTTTGTTCATGTTTATTGACCATGTTCATTCATTTGTGAAATGCCTATTCAGGTATTTTTGCCTATTTTCTACTGAGATGTTTTAATTTTCAGTATAGAGGCTATTTATAAATTATATATTAATCCTTTATCAATTATATGGGTTGCAAATTGTGTCAACTTACAGTTTATGGTTTATCTTTTTAACTGTCTTTATATCTTTCAATAAATATAAATTCTTAATGCAGTATGAGTTATTCATCTTTTCCTTTATTCTTTGCATTTTCTGTATCCTTTAAAGAAACACTCTCTTATCCTAATGTTGAAAAAATACGTGTTCTTCTACAAATTTGTTTACGATTTTTCTGTTCACATGAAAGTCTTTAATCCACTTGGAATTGCTTCTTGAGTATGATATGCTCTAGGGTCTCAATTTTATTTTATTTTTTCCCATTGGGATAACTGATTCACTTACTAAAAAAATCCTCTTGTCCCTTCTGGTCTGCAGTGCCCACTCAGTCACAAAACAACTTTTCATACGCATGGTGTTCTGTTCTTGGGCTGTCTGTTCTATTCCATTTTTCTATTTGTCCATTCTTGCACCAATACCACAGTGTCTTAAATAATATAACCTTGTCTAGTAAGGCAAGTCTCTCTGCCTCATTCTTTGTCTTCAATAGCATTTTGATTATTTATTCTTTGCTTTTTGCTTTCCAAAAAAATCCTAGAATAAGCTTGTCACACTTCACAAAAAATTAAAATAAAAGCAAAAATATGGTTGGCATCTTTACTGCAATCATACTAAATCAATAGATCAATCTGAGGAAAATTGAAATTTTTTTATTTGATTAAATCAATCCATGAACATGGTATATCTGACCATCTATTTTAAGTTTGCTTTAATATGTTTCAATATAATTTTATAATTTTTTCATGAAGATCTTACACATCTTTTCTAAGGCTTACATTCCTTGATACTTTGTATTTTAGTGCTATGATAAGTGATATCATTTAAATTACATTTTCTAGCTGTTTTACTGGCATATAGAAATGTGACTAATTTTTGTATATTCATTTTATATCAACCTTACTAATTTTTCTCATGAATTGTAAAAAGTTTTCATTAAATTTACTTGAATTTTCTATTCAGATGGTCATATTATCTAAGAATGACTTTCTAATCCTTGTACTTTTTATTTCTTTATCTTCCCTTACTATGTTTGAACAGCAGTGTAACAATAAGCATCCTTATCATCTCCCTTATTTAAAGAAAATACTTCAATATTTCTTCATTCAGCAGGATGACTGCAGTAGATCTGGGGGCTCCTATTTTGGGACTTCCCTTCTATTGCCAAGATTTTTAAAATCATGAATGCATGGTGAATTTTTATTTAATACTTTTCTATATCTGTTGAGATTATCACATGATTTTTCTCCCTTAAGCTATTTTAGTGATGAGTAACATCGGTTGATTTTCTTTTGTTAAGCCAATCGTGCATTCCTTGGATAAACTCTACTAGCTCAAGATGTGTTTTATTTTTTATATCTCTAGTTTGTCTTGACAATGTTTGCATCTATTTTTATAGATGAGATTGAGTTATAATGGTCTTTTTTTAAAAAAACCGTTCTTGTTAGATTTTGGTATCATGCTTTTGCTAGTCTCTTAAAATAAATTGAGGGGAATGTTCTCTTTACTTATTCTTAAGAATTATTTTTGCAGGATGGAAATTATTTGTTCCTTCAATATTTGGCAGAACTCACCTTTTTTGTGTGTGGGCCTGTTGTTTTCATTATGGGAAGATTTAAATTCTGATTCTATACTTCTTTTCAAGTCAGTTTTGGTAAGTTATGTTTTTGAAGACTATTTCTTCTAAGTTTTAAAATGTATTGTCATAAACTCTTATTATCTTTTAAGTAACTGAAACACGTGCAGTTAGATCTGCTTTTTTATTTTTTATTTTATTTATTTTTTATTTATTTATTTTTTTTTTTTGAGACGGAGTCTCACTCTGCCGCCCAGGCTGGAGTGCAGTGGCGGGATCTCAGCTCACTGCAAGCTCCGCCTCCCGGGTTCACGCCATTCTCCTGCCTCAGCCTCCCGAGTAGCTGGGACTACAGGCGCCCACCACCTCGCCCAGCTAGTTTTTTGTATTTTTTTGTAGAGACGGGGTTTCACCGTGTTAGCCAGGATGGTCTCGACCTCCTGACCTCGTGATCCGCCCGTCTCGGCCTCCCAAAGTGCTGGGATTACAGGCTTGAGCCACCGCGCCCGGCCTGCTTTTTTATTCTTAATATTATTCACTTTCACCTTCTTTATTTTATTCTTACTTTATCTTTCCAAAGTTTGATCTATTTTATTAGAGTTTTTAAGGAACCAGCTTTTGTCTCTGATGATTCTCTCCATTGTGTATTTGTTTTTTAGAACATTAAATCAATTCTGTATTAATTTTTTATTACTGTGTGACAAATGGCTGCAAACTGAGTATCTCAAAATTTTATTGTTTTATGTCTGAGTATGCTTAGCTGTATCCTCTGCTCAAGGTCTGACCAGGCTGAAATCAAGGTGCTAAGGTGGGGCTGGGGCTATGATAAGGCAGGAGCTCTTCTTCCAAGCTCACTGGTTTTGACAGAATTCATTTCTTTATAGTTATATGGCTGAATTCCTATTTGCTTGTTGGCTCCTCAACTTCTACAGCTAAACACAGTTCTTTGCCATGTGGCCCCAGCAAGCAGTTTACAACATGACTATTTGCATACCTCCAGGACAGAAGAAGAGCACCTGCTGAACCTTTGAATTTATCAGACCTCTGTCTCTGACCTCCAAACCCTCTTTTAAAGGGCTCAACTAATTAAGTTAGGCGCATCCACACTCAACAGAAATAGATTATGCTGGCTGTGTGCTCAAGGATGCAGAAATCTTGAGCGCTGTCATAGAACGTTTTCTGTCAGTAGTCCCTTATATTTGTCTTTTTATACATCTTATTATGGCTTTATTCTGTTGTTTTCTTTTTTTCTTTTTTCTTTTTGTTTGTTTTTTTTTTTTTTTTTTTTTTTTTTGAGGCAGGGTATGGCTCTGTCGCCCAGGCTGGAGTTCAGTGGCACAATCTCGGCTCACTGCAAGCTCTGCCTCCCCGGTTCACGCCATTCTCCTGCCTCAGCCTCCTGAGTAGTTGGGACTACAGGCACCTGCCACCACGTCCGGCTAATTTTTTTGTAATTTTTTTTTTTTTTTTTTTAGCACAGACGAGGTTTCACCGTGTTAGCCAGGATGGTCTCAATCTCCTGACCTCGTGATCCGCCCACCTCAGCCTCCCAAAGTGGTGGGATTACAGGCGCCAGCCACCACACCTGGCCTGTTGTTTTCTTTCTAACTTCTGAAGTTAGATGCTTAGTTCATTGATTTTCTAAAGTATTTTCTAAAGTCTATTATGATTTCTCCTTTGAACAATGTACAACTAAGAATATTTCAAATAGTTTAAATATATAGATTTAATTTTTTTCCATTTGATTACTCATTTCCTATTTAATTGCATTGTAGGGAAGAATATTGACTGTATGAATCAGTATTTGGAAATTTGCTGACTTTTTTTCTATTTTCTTTTTATAATTCTTTAATTCTTGCCTCATATTATTAAAGTCATATTATTTTGTGCTGGTAGGTAGAAATAGATTGTATGTTTTTGATCAATTAACTTTTTTATCATTATGTAAGACTTAGAAATTTTTACCTTAATATACTTACTTGAACTTTGTTAGTATTTACATGGTATATTTTTTCCATCTTTATATTTCAAATTTTATCATCTCATTATATTTTAAATGTGTCTCTTATCAACAACATAGAGCTAGGTCTAAAAATTCCAGTCTAGCAATTTGGCCTCTTAAATGGAGTTTTTAGCATAGTTATATTTTTGTAATTACTAAAATATTTGGGTTATTTTCAGCATCTTATTTTGTGCTTTATAATTGTTCCACTTGTTCTATGTTTCTTTCACTTTCCTTTCATATCTTATTTTACATTAATTTTAAAACTTATATTATTTTTCTCTATTATTTTGGAAATTATACACCCTATATTTATCAATTAAAATTTGCTTATTCTAGAAATACATTTTAAAGAATTTAAGTGAGAACTTATGGAAAGTAAACATTTTTAGTCATAGTTCCTCTGAAGAATATCTTGTTGTCACCCTTATTTGTGAGAATGATTTTCTTTAATACACAATTCTATGTTGATAATTATTTTCTTTTTGCATGTTGAAGATACCATTCTACTGTTCTCTGGCTTCCATTTTACTCCTCCTAGGTTCATTATTTGCAGTAATTATGTTCTATAAACTCACTGTTAACACTGAATTATTAAATACTGAGCCACTTCTCCTAGAGAAAATAAATGGTGAGGTTCCATGAGCATGTGGTCACAACATTTTCATCAGCTTATCAATACATAACCTTGTTTTGTATGTGTTTCTGTTTAAAAACACCTTATTTAATCTATATTGTTGATTAATTAACATTGAACTTGCAGCCCACAGCACTGTACTCACATCTGAATGCAGCTTCTGTAACACGTGTATTTTCCCCTAAAGACACCTCATAGTCTTCTTGTTCTTAGGAACACTAACAGTATTTCAGCACTATACTTGAGGAGAATTTTAAACTGCAAAATCACCAAAAAAAGCACAGAAATCAAAAAATATGCTACTAAATAGACTGTGAAAAAGGCACATGTTTATAGTGTAAGAGCTAACACTCTAATAGTATATAAGTCAATTTTATTTTTAAAATGTTTTGATAAAATTTTGGTTTTCTTAGACTTCATAAATCTGGGGCTTAATATTTGTCATCAGTTCTTTAAGAATGCTCAGCCATTTCTTCTTCAAGTTTTCTGTCACCCATTTTCTCTCTCTTTCTTTTTCTGGGACTCTAGACATATTTTTGAACTCTTTACTTTGTTATTTATGACTCCTAACTATTATTCAGTGTCTTTCATTTCTTTGTCTCTCTGTGTTGCATTATGGATTCATTCTTTAAATCTAATTTCCAGTTTACTAAATCTTTCTTCAGCTGTATCAAAGCTGCTGAAAAAGTCATTGTTTAGACTTTAATTTCAGTTGGTTTCTTTAATTTTTACTAGTTCTTTTTGATACTTTTTTTTCAAATATTATTGGTCTTTTTAAAAATCCCTTGCTTTTGGCTTGAAATCTTTATCCTCTCTTCTATTATGTTAAACATACTACATATATGCATATATTTTTATATCCCGTGTCTGATAATACCACTATCAGAAGTCATTTTAATTCTGATTTTATTTTTCACTTTTTTTCTAGCTCATATTCCTGATGCTTTCTTTATTAATCTATTTAGTGTTTCTTCCTCCTCTTCTTCCTCCTGCCCCTTCTACTTCTTCCTCTCCCCCTCATCTGCCTTTCTTTTCTTCACCATTACCCTATAATCTTTAGAAGTACATTAGTAACAATTTTTTGAGACTTGGCTTGAAGATGTATTTCTTCAGTGAGGACTCAGTTCACTTTTCCTAAATGCCTGAAAACCATTTTAAACTGAAGTGAGAATTTCAAGGCTTTTTAGGTCACCAGGACAGTATGAATTTAGGCTGCAAACCTACATGAGGCCCAGAGTGTATACCTAAATTCTTAGGGAATATTTTCCTCCTTAACCTAAAATAAAATTTTGAGATAGGCACCCTTTCTCTGAGAGTGTACAGGGTTTCCTTTTCAGCATTTCATGATAAGCATATTTTGGGTTTTGTCTCCAATCTTCCTGCATTAGGAGGCTATGAAAACTAAAGCTCAGTGCCCTCAGGGTAAAGCCAGTTTGAGTTCTTTTTCCCTTTGTGTGTGTATTTGTCACTTGAACCACACCCACGGATCTTTATCAAAACAGTATATTCTATCATTTGGCCTCACATTTTATTAAAACTAAGAAGGGTAGGAGAGTTTTTCAGAGTTTGGTGTCACATCCATGCATACTAGGTTAGTGTTGTGAAAGTTCTGAACACTGGGTGGGGTGCAGTGGGAGGGGAATATGTTTCACTCTTTGCGCAGTTTTTCAAACTATTTTCTTGAATTTTCTTTTCAAACTACAAAGCCAGAAAGTGTTCATGCAATAGGGCATTAACATAGAGATACACAAAGAAAAGGGCAACAATCTGTCTCCCCCACTATTGGCTCCTTAACAGCGAATATTTACACTTTTGGACGCATGTTTATCCTTAGCTCTGTAAGCTCATACAATTATATGCAAACAGATACACAATACAGATTCTCTTTCTTTCTCTTCATTACCAAATAATGAGATCATACTATAAATATCTCTGCCACTTGCCTTTTCATATAACAGCATATCATGTTCCTCCATGTCAATATATATAGCCTAATTCATATGTTATTAATAGAAGCGTGTTATTCTGCAGTATGTATATATGTGCTCCAATTTATTCAGCCATTTCTCTATTTATAAACAGTAGTTTTCCTGCCAGAATTTTACCATTGATGGTAGGGAAAGATCAGCAATGAACATTCTAGACACAAACGCTTATGTACTGGTGCTTTTATTTTTGCAGAATAGATCTTGCTGGATCAAAGACTCTGTTTGCGATTTGCTTTCCAAAAAAATTATAGCTGTTGTATAAGAGTGTCTTTTCTTCCATATTTTAGCCAACAATATATTTTATCAGTCTTTCTAATAGATGCCAGACTGATGAGGGGAAATGTGTCTCATGTTTGCCTTGTTTACTTCGACCTGAATTTTCAATAAGGTTGAGCATCCTTCCATATGATTAATAACCATTCACCTCAACTCTAATGTGGAAAACTGCATACACTTTATTCATTTTTCTATCAGGTTGCTTGATGTTTACCTATATATTTCTATGGCTCTTTGTAAGTTAGAAAGAGTAATCTTTGTCTGTCATATATATTTCAAATATTTTTTTCCAGCCTATCATTTGTTTTTTGACTTTGCATTTGGTGTATGGAAATTTTTATCAGTTTCATTGAGCTATTAATTTACATACAATAAAATTGACCTGTTTTAAGTGTACGATGTGGTAGATTTTGACAAATGGGTAACGGTATGTAACCATCACCACAATGATGATATAGAAGTTTCATTATCCCACATATTTTACCTGTGCTTCTTTGTAGCCAATCTTTTCCCAACTCTAGCCCTGTGATCACTGATCTGGTTTTCTTGCCCTTTCTGGAATTTCATATAAATGAAATTATGCAGCATGTAGTCATTTGTGCCTGTCTTTTTTCACTTAACATAATACCTTGAGATCCCATGTTGTGTGTATCAGCAGTTCCACTTTTTAAATAACTGAATAGTGTTCCATTGTATGCATATTCCACAGTTTGTTTATCCATTCACCAGTAAATGTTTATTTCAGTTGTTTTATCTAATATGAATAAAACTGGTAAAAAAAAGTTTTAAACACAAGTCTGCATAAACATATTTTTCTTTTTCTTGGGTATATATCTAGGTATGGGATTGATGGGTCATAGAGTAGGTACAAAAAAACTGGCAAATTATTTTTCAAAATAACTGTATCATTTTGTATTCCAAACATGGATGATGAAGAACTTCAGCTGCCTAGCCTCCTCCCCAACACTTGGTATCATCAGTCTTTTTATTTTTAGTTATTCTGTTGGGTGTGCAATGGTAGCTCATTGTGGTTTGGGTTTGCATTTCCCTAAAGACTAAAGATGTTGGGCATTCTTATGTATTCTTTGGTGATGCATCTATTCAAATCTTTTGCCTTTCTACCCCTCTTTTTTGTTCTGATCCCTGTTGAGCTGTAAGAGATCTTTATTCTGGATGCAAGATCTTTATCAGATATATATTTTGCAATTTTTTTTTTGCTTTGTGGCTTGCCTTTTCATTTTCTTAACAGTGTCTTTTGAAGAGCAAAAGTTTTTTAATTTCATAAAAACCATCTTAACTAATTCTTACTTATGTTTCATGTTTTTGGGTCTTCTCTAATCTTTCTATAGCCAAAGGTCACAAAGATGTTTTTCCCATATTTTATTCTAGAAATTTTATTGTGTCAGTTTTTGCATTTAGATTTATGGTACATTTGAGTTAATTGTTAAGTGAAAGAAGTTATAATACAATACATTACATCCATTAGCATCCTACATTTTTCTATTTAAAGCTACATTTTGGTATATATACATATACATGAAAAAATTTAGAATATATATGTACCAAACATATTTTGATTTTTTTCACTTAAAAGATTACCAACAGCAGAAATGTAGTATGTTTTCTCTTTGTTTAAAAGATACCTTTAAAAATCCACTTCTACAAATTAAATTAAAGTTTAAAAGACTTCTTGGGATACATTAAAAACTTGCCAATGACTCTTTGACTTTACTTACAAAGTTATTCAGTCTACAGGTGTATTTTATAAAAGGACAAGCATTATTGTATGAGCCCCTAATTTAAAAAATCCCAGGTGTTTCAGGTGAGGTCTGATTCATGCTTAGAAGATTTAACATAACTATTGTGACTTCTTAAATATTTGTATTCTATAGAATCAGTGAGTGTTCTCAGAAAATATAATTATATATAATATAATTAATAGAGTAGTATACAGTACTTTAATGTAAGTATACATTAATAAATATAAAAAGTAAATTATTTGTCTCTCAAAAATTTTTGGAACTAAGAGTGTGGCTCAATAAAGTTCTATTCGAAAGCATTTTAGGGCTTGGCATGGTGGCTCATGCCTGTAATCTCAACACTTTGAGAGGCCAAGGCAGGTGGATTGCTTGAGCCCAATAGTTCCAGACCAGCCTGAGCAATATAGTAAGACCTCATCTCTACCAAAAATAAAAAAAATTAGCCAGGTTTGGTGGCAAGTGTCTGTAGTCCCAGCTACTCAGGAGGCTGAGGTGGGAGGATCACTTGAGCAAGGGAGGCTGACGCTGCAGTGGGCCGTGATCATGCCACTGCACTCATGGCATGGGTGACAGAGTGAGACCCTGTTTCAAAAAAAAAAAAAAAAGACAAACAAACAAGATGTATTTTAGCAAAGGTGACTATTTTTGAGGTTACTTTTAGGATCCTTAAGTAAAATTTTCGTTATTTTGGGGGAATTACTCCATGCCTTGGGGCAGTGATAGAATATATAAGTAAGTATACGTTCTTAAGTTACTTTTATAAAATCTTTGCATCAAGAATAACCTGTAATTTTACATAATTTTATTTTTCACTTGGAGATGCCATATTTAATCCATGGACTTAAAGAACTTTGCAGATTTAAATACTTTGCTAAGTTCAGATTTACTTCTCTGCTTAAAATCCTTCAGTGATTTTCTTTTTCTTTAGGACAAGTCCATATTCCTTAATAAGGCCCTCAGGATGTGGGGTGCTGGCTCCTGCCCACCCTTGCAGCTGCCTCTCTGCACTCTCTCTGCCTGTGCCCCAGCCACTCTGCCCAGCTCTTCTTCCTTGAACAAGCTGCTTCCCACTCAAAGTCTTCACTCAGCTGTTTCTTCTGCTTGGAGTAACGCCCTTCTCCCTTGTTGCCTGGCAAACTTCAGGTGTCTGCTTAAATGTTATTTCCTTAGGGAAGAAATGCTCTCCTTGAAGTTATTTGTGTTCTTTTCCTTCATGGTACTTAAATAATTATTTGTGTAAGTATGGGTTTAATCCAATCTCCCTACAAGCTACCAATGCCTGGGCACAGGATATTTGTAACTCTATCTTATGATTGTATTACTTTTACCTAGCATGGTGCCTGACACATTGGAGACACTCAAAAATTACTTATTAGATGAATGGATGAATGAATGAAAATTTATTTGGTCTATGAATACTCATGACCTCAAAATGGCATTGAAGTCAAGGATATAATCCTTGATATAAAAATGTGAATTTTTCCTATCACTGGATCTCTAGATAATTATTTTCTGGAGAGAACATGTTGACCTCTAATTACTTGAGTACATTCAGAGAGTCATTGGCCATCCGCCATCAACCTGGAGAGAGACTGTGGGCAGTAAGGTGATGGAGCATGCTGTGACCATGTTCTGTTGAAAGTTTTTATCAACAACAGAGATGATGATGTTGGTGCAGTGTTACTCAGACTGATAGGATGCTGGAGGGATCATTCAAGTATAATATGCCCTTATTAGAATCCAAAAGGATCTCACTCAACAGATTTGAATGGGGGATCAAATAACAATATACAACGTTAATAAAGGAAAATTCCAAGTGGGCACTGGACTTAGGTCCCCTAAATCTAATTGAACAAATGCAGAATGAGGGGTCTTAAGAGCAAAACATGTGAAAACCTTGGAGATTTTTATTGACTGGATGAGTCAATAGCATGGCATGCCTGTCAGAGACATTGATTAGATGTTAGGCTCCTATAATGGAAGCACCGTGTCAACAGTCAATGAAGTCATGGAGCTTCCCTAGGCAGACCACCCCTGCTGTGCCATGCCCAGTTCTGGGAGGCAGATGTGGAGGGAGATACTGACAGTTGCACTGCTGTGAGCATTTCCAAAGAGGTCAAATGAGAAGCAGTTGAAGGGCTGAGGATTCCTAGTTAATGAGGAGTCAAATTTGGGAGAAAGTAATGAGACTGTCAAGCAAAAGCCAAGACCATTTGATTTGTTCTCCGCAGGTCTAAAGGGTAGACCCAGGGTGCACAGGAAAATTCCAGGGAAGTGGATCTTAGTTGAATTTGAGGAGCTGTCCAGCAGGGGAGTGGGCTGTGCAGGGTTCCCCTTCACTAAAGCAAATTACATTTAGGCAGGAAACGAAGAAAAGAGCTTTCGGAAGCTCTCTGCTAGTTTACAGAGGTTCTGTCAGAGTAGTAGGGGCCTTTCTGCCTCTGTGCAGGTCCAGAATCTCATGTAGTTTGGACCCCAGCATGTTTGGAGTTCCAAACCAAAGGTAAACAGCCAGTTAAAACAATTTATTTTAAAGATCTCATTTACTATGTCTAGAATTCCATGATCTATCCTAACACTCAAAGGGATAATCTTATTCCTCTTCACTTTTGCCACAGAGGCAACAGAATGGAGGCTGGAAGACAACTTGTTGTGGAGGGAATTCATGCACTGGGGAAAAATTGATAGGCTTCTGCCAAGGTCTCACATCACCGAGTTTCTGTGATTCTAGTAGAAGCCAGAAGTATGTTCTCTGTAATTAGAGGGAATTAGATAAACTATCAGGAAATGCCATAGTCTTCAGAAGAAAGGAAATACAAAGGAAAATCAGACTGATGATTATGTTCTGTGAAGCTGCTTCTCACAATTGTGGCAGCCACTACATATCCACAGTCCCCCAACCCAGGAGCACTATATGCCCATAGCCACAGAGGAGAGATTATGAATGAGCCAGAGCAAATCCTTCCTCCTAGAGGGAAAAACAGGAAGTGTATCTCTTCCTGCTTATATTCTCATTCTACAGTTCTACTTGAATCTACGTGATTAAGCATATTGTTTATGAACAAGGCAATGAAAAGAACCTGAAAAGAGATACATGGTGAATTAAAAAGTATTATTCCAAAGAATAATGGTTCTCTGTCTCTTTCCTGGTTTGCACTAAAACCTTACATTCAGGAAGACAAGCACACTTAGATAAGATTGTCCATCCACTATGTTGCCAGAGATTAAAGTGCAAATGTCCTCACGAGAAGTTTAGTCCAAAGACACGTTTGAGGGGATCCATCACTAAAAGAAGCAGTGTTCATGATAGCAAGGAGTTAACTCTCCGTTATGAAGTAATAAGCTCTTTGATTAAAAGACTGCATTTTCCAAAAAAGATTACACTTTGCACTAGAATTTGGTATTGCTTTATAAGCATATGGCCTTAGCAATTGAAAAACTGACTTGAATTTTAAAACATAGGGATTTTAAATCTTGAAGTTGGGGCTTGACATTTTTAAGCAACATGACTGTGGGCAAATGATGTAACCTCTCTATGTCTAAATTCTGTCATCTGTAAGATGAGGATAATAATGTCAGTGCCTACCTTGCATGGTTCTTGTGAGAATGAAATAAGAAAATGTATAAAAGCCCCCAGCATGGCAAAAAGCAAGCACTGAGTTAACGGAAGCCACTGACAGAGCTGGGGCCTAGTCATTTTCAACCTGTAGGATACACAGCTGTGTCTGCTTGGGGAGGCAGTTGGGGTACAGCTTAAATAGCATTTGCTTTTGGGAGCTAGAGTGAGATCTCCACTACTTTCAGATGATCCTGGGGAAAAGGATATATTAATTCCATTCACTTCTTTGATCAATACCTTAGTGATGTAAAGGAAGTAGCATTCGTTTTTGAAAATTACTTGAATTAGGAGTTTTCTAGTTAAATTTCATTTCAATAAGGAATTATTGTTGAATATAAATTAGATTTGCCAAAGGCTTAAGCTACCCTGGAATGAACTTTAGTACCAGCCTGCTGTCCTGGACTAAATGATATGACCATGATGTACGGCCAATGTAAACTATTTAATGTGCTCATCTACTTAATTATCAGTTACCCCCAGGTTTTCTTAAAGAGCTAATGATGCTCAACTATTTCTAGTGAGAGCACTTTGCTACCGAGAGACTCAAACACAAAGGTGTTTCTCTGAACACATTATATGCATGTGCTAGGAAGAGGTAAGACGCTGGTGAGTTACTTGAAGCTCTTAAGAAATGACCCTAGTAGAATATCCGTAGGGGTTAAGAGATGAAATTTATTTCCTGGCTTAGCATTTTGGAAGAAATCACTTGGCATTTGTCATTGGCAAGATAAAAAGCTCTGATTTCTGTTCTCCAGAAGATGTACTTGGCTTCTTCCTTTCTCTTAATTTACCCCCATGGCTCTCATTTTGCATCAGAATGTGAAAGAATAGGCTTACTACTTTGCATTTAGTTAATTTGTTGAGTTCACTGTACTTTCGTCTCTGGGCTATTAAATAGTTCAAAAATAAATATTGCATCACTTGTGGAATATGTAGCATGGATCTCATTTGAGCTGTGTTTTAAAACAAATGGTAATTATTTAGCATTTACATCATACTTGGAAAGTATTTCAGAATAGTACTTTTTAATAATAAGTAGTCAAATACATAACTGGGATCAATGGACAAGAGAAAAATAAAATTTTAATTTTCCATTGAAAGGTGTAGGCTCAGGAAGAGAGAAAAATACTTATGTGTATTTGTATACTTAGGTGTATTTGGGACAAACACAAGTTGTGGGCGACAGGATTGAAAGTCAGATTAACTGGATCAACATTCAGGCTGCATACTGAGCCAGTCTCTAAGATTTCACCTAAATCTGGGAGCTGCTCCCACTCCCTGGACTTTTGTGCAAAGACTGGAGGAAGCTGTGAACAGCCTGGGCTAGGAGAACATTCCCGCTGTGGGAGGAGAGGCTTGCATGAGCTCATGGGGCTTTCCACCGCAGACCCAGCCTTGGCAGCCACAAAGTGTCCAGTAGTGAAACTTGGCCCTTAAGTTCTCAAGGGCCTGTTGGAACATATTTGACTCTAAGCAGAGGTCACTATTCCAAGGGTGACTCATGTCTTGGGGTCAAGTGGAGATGATGGGTGTGGGATCCATGAGCGGATCCAGCTCTTCCCAACGTAGGGGGCACCAGAGTGCATAGCTTGGGAGGGTTGGTCATCCGAAGAGGCGCTGCGTGGATGCATCCCGGCCAAGAAGGATGAGAGGGTGATCCACTGGCTTCCATACCCTGGGAAAGGTGTCAGACCGTGAGGTCACATCGAAAGGTATGGGTGTGGGTACCTCCCTCCCTCCCTTGACGGTGGGGGCCTCATCTCTGGGCCATATCACCTCTCTGCCTTGCACACTTCCTGGCTCACACTCAGCCCTGTCCACGTTCTCTTCCACCATCTGATCTGCCCCCAACGACCACTTCTGGGGACTAGGGAGTTTTAGGGGTGTAGTCAGGCCAGATGCACCGAGGTCGCTGCGGTGGGAATAGGGCGCTGGGAGGGAGGAGGACCTGGGGCGCAGCCGTGGTGGGTGCGCCCTGCCAAGAAGGGCGGGGGCGACGGGGCGCGCACGCGGAGGAGGAGGAGGTGGAGGGAGAAGGGAGGGCGTGTGAGCGAGAGAGACAAGAAAAGGGAGCGCGCCTGCCGCCGCCCTCCTCTGGAGAGAGAGGCTGGAGTGAGGCTGTGCGAAGCGCTGCATTTCAATGAGGACCGGCCGAGGCACTTCCCTGCACTAGTGGCCGCAACCGAGACGCCGCGCTCCAGCAGCTGCTGCCGCCCAGCCCGGCCCCGCCGCCGCCCCCCAGCCCTGCAGCCCCTCAGCCCCAGCCGCGCCTAGCCCGGCGAGGACAGTACCAGGAGGCGGCCCCCAGCACGGCCACAAAGACCCCCGGCGGCCTCTCTCCGCGAACCGGTGCGTGGTTTGCCTTCCCTGGGGACGGGAGCTGAGGCGAGGGCGGCCGGGGGACTCCGCAACGCCCGCTCCGCCCGCAGCCGCGGGGCGCCGAGGGCAGGGCGGGCGCTCAGCTCGGCCCCGCCGCCCCGCCCGCAGTTCCTCGAAAGGCGGCCGCCCTGCCCTGGCCAGCCTGGCCCGACCCGGGGGGGTTGCGTGCGGGCGGCCCCGGGGCTGCTGGCACCTGCCTCTTTTGTTTGGTGCGGTGGGTCTTTAAACCTGGAGTCGGGCGAGCGGGCCCTCCCAGGTTTTTTGCGTTAGTGGAGATGGAGAGCCAGGGCGGAGGAGCTGGGAGAGGTGCTTGTCATTGTCGGAACTGGCTGCGGAGCGGGAACCAAGGAAGGAGTGGCCGGGCCCGGCCTCTTATTGTGTGTGTGCTTTTCCGTGTGCCCGGGCCAGAGATGTGTGCTTGTGGATGGGGTCGATTCGTGCGTGGTGGTGGCTGCAGCGTGGGTGTTGCAAGTACGTTTGCAGGGTCTCAAGTTCCTTCAGGGACAGCGAGGCTGCCTCATGTTCAAATTAGTACCTGCAGTGCTAAAAGCATGCAGAGAGGAAATGGCTTTTTTCCTCCTAGTGGGAGAGCACCCACAGCCCCGCAATGCCCCACAAAAGAGGCTGCTTTTGAGAACCAGGTTTGCGCGGAATTGCTGCTGGATTTGGCAAGGAGATGCTTGGTCGGTGAGAGAGCAGATGAAAGGTTTCATTCAGACCGGCTCCCTCTCTGCTGCACCTGTGAGTGTGTCCAGGCACGGTGCACACACGTTCAGAGACCACACTGCAGGGTGTTTCGTGAATACATTTTATGACTGTTCCTAAATATATTGCCTTTCAGTGGGAAAGGAAAGTAGGACAGCGTTTTAAGTATGAAATGTCACATGGATGCAGGTCAGAAGGGATTTTTAAGAGAGGTCATATAGAGGAAAATTATAAAAGATATGCACACACCCTGTGATGTCTACGTCCGTGGTGGTGCACAGGCCTGGAAGGTATGTGTGTGCCTTTTATTCCACGCCAGTCCACCTGAATCCTAATCCTATAGTTAAAATATGACTTGGGAGTTCCAGGTCCAGCATCTACTTAGATGTGGTAGCATATATGCCATTTTTTTTTTCTTGGTATGTATGTGTGTAAATTTCTGAAACAAGAACCATGTGCTCATCTAGAGAAGGATGAACACAGATTCCTCAAAATGGTGAGAAATCCCACTGAGAACACTCAGGGATGTTGGTTTCTTGAAATGGCAGGATTTATAGGAAAAGCTCTGATGAAAGCCAGTCGTCCTTCTTCCCTCCAGTGTCTGTGGTCGCTGTGGCTGAGGCGCTGTGGTTACCATCCTGGTGCCACTGCACATGTGCACTCAGGCCCTTGGCCACCTATGGTCTCTGAACATTGAGCTGTGTGTTCTCGCAGGCTTCCTGTGCAGAAAGTGTGATACCTGTGGAAGGCCAGCGGACCTTCAGAAGCTAATGCATGGTTCAAATGTATGACTAAGCCAAGGTGAGGGAAAGAACACCTATTTTGTTGCCACGGATAATTACCAGCACACTACGGTGTGGAGTGTGCTTCATTTAGAGGTAGCTGTAGCCTTGAAAATGATTTCAGTCTGAATACGGTTTCTTTTGTCGACACCGTTGCCCACTTTTGGACAGATTCAGGGAAGGGAAGTAAAAGGTGTAGCCCTGTCCTGGATGAACCTGTGATCCAGTTTGAGGAAATATGCAAATAAAATGAAACAAAGTAAACCATTTTTCTATTTTAAATTGTTCTTTTCTTCTCTTTTCATCTGGTGTGGGAATTCTTGGTCCTAAAAGCCCGTTCCCCCAGGGAATTCAAACTATTGCCAAATTATTTGGCCTTTGTCAATTGTCAGTCACTGAGAATTCGAAGTGCACTCTTTCTGGTAACAGAACTGTGCCATCCTTCCCTATGACCCTGCTTGTTTTCTTTTAGTTTATATCAATTTGGAAGGAAATCCCCAAACTCCTAGTGTTGGGAGAATGATCACTGCCTTTAAGAATAAAACACAAACTTCAAAAGCAAGTTTGGCCTTTATAATTTACAAAAGGTTGAAGAGCTTAGAGAGTTGGTGTGAGTACTGGGAGTGTCTTCCACTCCACCCCCAAGACACACCCCCTCTTAGAAGACAAGAGAGCTCACTTTAAAAACATATAAATTAAAAAGTAAGGGCAGTTACCATTATCATGGGCAAAAATTGGTTCTGTTTCACAACTAATGCCTACCGGATTGGATGTCAAGTGATCATTGTTTTACAGTTATCTAACTTCAAAATCAGTGAAACCAGTTCAGAGCTGCCTATATATGGTATAACTTTTTTTGAAAAATGCATATTCTGAGTACTATGAGTTAATAAGATGCATGAAATAGTTTTCATATTTGTAGGGAAAAAAGTACACTGAACTCATTAACACTCCAGGTTTAAATCACACTTAATTTCTCCCTCCCCAGACGTTCAGTGGGGTCAGCAATGGATCCATAAGCAGCTAGATAGAATCACGAACATCAGAGGCCTGCTGACCACTGCTTCCTCTGTGTGCAGATGAGGTCCGGTTCAGTTATGTGGCCTGTCCAAGGTCACTGAGCTAGTTAGGAGTGAGCACTTACAAAATCTTGCTTCTCATGCTGAAGAGCAGCCAGTTTCAAATGAGCAAGGGTTGGAAAACACCAACTTTGGAGTTACAGTAAATCTGGGTTCAAATCTCAACCCCTCAGTTATAATTTCGGGACCCTGGATTAATTCCATAGTTACCTGAGTACTGATAGTATTACCTACCTTGTTGGATTAATATGAGGTTTAGAAGAAAAATTTTAGCACATTATACAATCGATTGATGAGTGATAGTGTCACGTCCATCCTAGACCTTCAATAAGTATTGCTTTCTTCCACTTCATTTCTGGAGTACCAAATCTCTAGCCATGCTTTCGGGTGTGAAATTTTGCCACTCTGAATGGATCAGAGGTCAGTTTACTGAGGGTCAAAGAAAGATTGGGGAGACAGTGGTACTTTGGTGAGTTTTGGATGACCTTCAGAAAGGTGATATCCATCTATATGGTGGGACTTGGGAAGTGCTTGTAAGGTTCTTGCTCCAAATTTTCCATTTTCTTGATATTCTATTTCAACATGCCTGAAATTTTGTCATTAAAATTTCTTTCCTTTGAATGCGTTGGTCTTTCCACTTTCTACATTGTCTTGCTAAAACACAGATTCCACTGCAAGACTCCACAAACCTTTATCAACCAACCCCTTAGCAAGGATGAACTGGTCCCCCCAGGCAGCTTGCTGTGGGGACCAGGGGTTGCAGACGTACCTTCAAAATGTCATGAGATGGAGATCAGGAAGAAAGCAGGGGCCTCTCTTGCCAGAAAGAAAATATTCTATTTCTGTTAGCTCTTTATGTGTCAGGGCCAGGAAGAGAAAAACGGATTTTATTAATAAAAAAATTAGTATTTATCAAATGTCAGACACTATGCTAAGAATTTCATGTGCATAAACTTATTTAATAGTTGATACTGACTATGAGGTGGGTACTGTTCTCATTCCCATTTTGTGGTTGAGGAAATCAAGGCTTAAAGTTTCTGAGCAAGTAGATTTTTTAAGCTTACACAGCTAGCATGGGGTCAAGTGTAAATCGACATCTTTAAGCCTCAATTTCGTCAATCACAAAGATAGAGAGCCTTAATGAAAGGAAGAACTAAGAGATGTACTTCCAAGCAACATTTTTTTCCTTTCTTGTTATTCCTCTTCCTTCTCCTCCTCCTCTTCCTTTTTCTTCTTTTTTTAAACTCAACTTTTCTGAAGTACTAAATGTAAGTAAATGAAGGATAGTGAATTTGCTTTTAAAAATATTGAATGTGTGAATATGTTGGAAAATCTTCTCTAAGTTGGTCCAACCTACAGATTGATTTAATTTGCTCTCCATCTGGCCATGGGGTGCACAAACACTATGTAAAACTTTGACAATCTGACTGTTATGCTGCCTGCCCTCTCTTTCTGTCCCAGCCCACCATAGCTACTTATCTTTCACTGTATAATGATAGGAGATCTTATTTTCTTCCTGCTACCAGGATTAGCACTCTGCCCTGCAAGGAGCAGTGGGCTTTGGAGTCGGGGAAACCTGGAACAGAGTTGCTGGTACAAGCATTTCTCAAATGTATTCCTTGGAGCAATTTAGGAGAAATTTTTCTGTGCCTCAGTTTCTTCATTTGTAAGGAAGGAAAATACTTTGGAAAGTTGTTGTGTCTACCGGGAATAATATCTGTTTGAAGCCTGATGCACCACAGGCAACTTAGGAGCTGCTTCTAACAAATTTGTGGTGGATTAATAAGCTACTGGGGTCGGCCCCTTCTGTTGAGAGCGTGCAGAGGAGCCTGTGTTTATTTTGTAAGAATTCACATCCCTTTCTCTTTCTGTCCCACTTGATAACTCATATTAAATGTGTCATCAGTTACAGCAATATTTCCACCCAGCTGTTCTGAAGCAGACGCTTTAAAATCATGATCTCAAAATAACATCATCCCAAAACTTTGGGAGGCCAAAGGAGTTGGCGGGCGGGGGAGGATCACTTGTGGCCAGGGATTCAAGAGCATTCAGGACAATATAACAAGACCCTCATCACTACTACTAAAAACAAACAAACAAAGGAAATTAACCAGGTGTGGTGCAGGTGTGGTGCAGGCACCTGTAACCTGTAGTAGTCCCGGCTGCTCTGGGAAACTGATGCAGGAGGATCACTTTAGCCCAGGAGTGCAAGGCTTCAGTGAGTACTTCAGTGAGTACCACCTCACTGCAGCCTGGGTGACAGAGCGGGACCGTGTCCCTAATTTTTAAAAAAGTATGTGTGTGTATATATATTATATATATATGTTGTAACATATAATATATATATATATAGCCTACATCAATATGTGTGTCTGCTTTTGTTTCTGGGGCTCGTAGGTACTACTTGAAGTCCATCATGTCCTTCGGCAGAGACATGGAGCTGGAGCACTTCGACGAGCGGGATAAGGCGCAGAGATACAGCCGAGGGTCGCGGGTGAACGGCCTGCCGAGCCCGACTCACAGCGCCCACTGCAGCTTCTACCGCACCCGCACGCTGCAGACGCTCAGCTCGGAGAAGAAGGCCAAGAAAGTTCGTTTCTATCGAAACGGAGATCGATACTTCAAAGGGATTGTGTATGCCATCTCCCCAGACCGGTTCCGATCTTTCGAGGCCCTGCTGGCTGATTTGACCCGAACTCTGTCGGATAACGTGAATTTGCCCCAGGGAGTGAGAACAATCTACACCATTGATGGGCTCAAGAAGATTTCCAGCCTGGACCAACTGGTGGAAGGTGAGCGTTGTGCGATAACCCCCACGTGGCCCTGCAGGTTCCAGGCTCAGATTTCCAGTGTTGTAGCCAATTCACATTTGCCCTCTGACAGTTGGCATTCAGCCTTATGGCTGCGATCCTTATAGTTTCTCACATATGAATGTGCTATTGTGTAGTGTAAAAAGGAAAAAAAAAATTAATGGTATTGTAAGGTAGCTTATAATAATTGGCCAAGGGAAAAAGTGCCTAATTCTACAGCATTCTGTATTTTCTTTCTCATACCCATGCTGCGTTAATTTTAAAAGTCCATTTATCTCTTCAATCTCATAGTTTATATTCGTTTCTAAATGCAAATTAAACTTTTGCTATCACGATATCCGAAAGTACTTGAACTGAAAATGACAAATGGATCATGAAATTCTAGAGTTGAAAAGAACCTTAGATAGCTATCAAACCCATTAATTTTATCTTTGGAGTCTGAGGACCAGAAAATTCAAATGACATGTGAGTGCTTACGTGGTAAGATAGTGATGACCCTGGACCAAAACTTAGGTTTTCTGACAACTCGTTCCACTGCGATGCTTCCTTTTGAGTTTAAAGGATTATTGTCTTTCTCTGATATTTGAGGATAGGCAGGGACTAATCTGTTCAGTTTAATTTTTAAAGTCCAATCTAGGTTAATCGTAATTATCTGTTTTAGACATTTAATGTGGAAATAGGACTGTTTGCGTCCATAGATGCAGCCTGGTATCTTATGCAAGCAGAGAAAGTCACCGACTCTGGGCTATACTTGCCCCAGGACTGACCCAATTTCAACAGGGCATAAAGCCTGTCATTGTCTTAGAGATCATCGCCAATTAAAATGAGTTGGAGAAAAATGACTGGGATTAAATGTATACCAAGGTGCAAAAAAGGCTAGCAGATCCTCTTTGAAGAGTTGGTTTTTCTGAGATTGAGATCTCAAGACCCTGATGATGAATAAGTAGATGGTACAAAAGAACCTGGGAAAGGGAGGTCAGATGGAGTGTTGGAAGAGCTTGATTTCGCCTTGAGTTCACTTTTACTCCAGAACTATTTGCTCAGGCCGTGTAACTCAACTGGGTCCAGGAGGGATGCCATATAATCCCTCCGTCTCTTGTGCAGGTAACAGGAAGTACCCGTTTTGCAGCCCCATTGGAGATGGGGGCTGCTTTCCCCTGACCGCACACTGACAGAGCCCTCTTGTCCTGCTTTGTAACCAGTGTTTGTATGGGATTCAAGTCTGGGGGCTTCTCTCTTTTTGCTTCCTTTCATGCCTTGGCAAGAATGCCAGCCTAATCACAGTGTGACTGGCCTCGAGAGCGTGCAGAGGAGCCTGTGTTTATTTTGTGGGAATTCACATCCCTTTTCGGTGACTTGACATGCTGCCAACATGCCTGTGGACTTGGCCTTTTTCCTTCTATTCAGAGGGTGGAACTTCCAGTAAATTAAAGGAGAAGAATGAACATGAAATTTTACTGTTTTGGCTTTAATTTCTGTGCCCTGTCCTTTGCATGACCTTGGGAAATCCAAGGTTAAATGAAACATTTGGTGATATAGTCCAGGGGATCTGGATAAAAGTCATATGCAAAGTCAGGTGCATGACAGTCAACAAGCCATCCCTCTGAGGGCCGGTAGTACTGTAGGGAAAAATATGGCAAGATCTCAAAGCACATCCTAAGACAGCCGTGGTTTGACACCTCACTGTGTTCCAGAGTCACTTGTGTAGCATCTATGGGGATTGGGGTACTTCAATCAGTTTCCCACCCGAAATGATCTTTACTTAGAAGTGGCCAGAGATACTCCAGTGACTTCCATCCACCAAGGAGAGGGTCTGGAAGGTGGTAGATGACAGTACTCCCTTCACATCTAGGGACCATCAAAATTGTGGCATGCTTGTCACCATCTTCTTTGTCTTTTACTACAAAATAATGCTTGCTCTAAGAGACTGATGTCTTGACTGAAGGTAATAATGATAGCTCTCAGTCATTGAGCATGTGCAAGGCACTGGCCAAATCCTTGCATATATGAATACATTTAATTCTCACAATGATCCTAGGAGGTAGGAACTGTTATCCTTATACTAAGGTGAGAAAAGCAAGGTACAGTGTGGTTAAATGATCTGCTCAAACTCACAAAGAAAGAAATGATAGAGTTAGGTTTTGAACCCAGGAAGGCTAGTGCCAAAGCTTGAGCTCAGAACTACCTGTAAGATGTTGCATGCTATGAATTCAGCTCCTATAAAAAGCACTGTTGTGTTTGCTTTAATACAGTGGATTTTTTTGGTGATATAATGGAATGGTAGATATTTCAGTGTAAAGTTAACTACAAACCCTAGGTTGTTCCCGTGGCTGTCAGTGACATTGAGGTGTTATTGTATTAGCTTCTTCTTGAAAATAAATGCTTTTAATCTTGACATAATTCCAGGAAAGAAAGATGCTGCTCCTGGAAACACTTTAATATTTCCATTTGCCCCAAAATACTTTTTCCCCTCAATCAATATGAAGTAACTGCCAACTGAATATTCTGATGTTTAAAAATGACTTTTTTGAAAAAAACATTATCTGATTGAATGAATGGTAACTTTGGTATAGTGTGTGAGTTCACCATGTTGGCTGCATTTATTTTTTGAATTTTCATTTAAACAGATTTTTTTCTAATTCATAACACTGACAATTAGCATGCAGCTGCAGTTAGTGTTTAAATAGCTGGAAATTCATTTAGATTCGCCTCTTTGTCAATTACATTTTTTGCTTAGTCTGTTAAAATGCAAACCGTTGCTTCATTTTCATCATTAGGCTCATATCTCTCACTTTACATACTAATTTTATGTAAACGTCAATGCATGTTATTAGCTTTTCATTTCCCCTTCCAATATGATGATGTTTGAGTTTTAAATTAAATTCTTTTAGTGGGTGCAGTGACAAGTGTATTGGACTTATAATTATTTACTTGCTCTTTCTCACTTGCTCTCCGACTAAAATTTCTTAATTACAATGATATTTGTGAGTTTCTTTATAACAGTCTCGTGGTCACTGTCACTGTTTTGTTTTTATCTATGGATCATTATGGCTAAGGGTGGTTTAAGCATATTGGTAGATGTATGTATCTAGCTGTATGTATTTAGCTGAGCCAAAATTATATAATCAGTGTGAATGTGTGTGTCTCTGATTGTTTGTGTGTCACCTATGTACGTATGCATATACACACATATTCACATGCATACACCTAAGAGCATTCCAAAGGTGATACTCTTGTTTGCTTTCAAAATGGCCTTAATATGTTATTTTAAAAAATCATGATGCTTAATAAGGAAAGTTGAATTGAAGGCCTATTTCTGCAAGTGATTCATCTTGAGACTTGGCCTCATTTCCCCCAATTTTGCACCATCTGTATTCTACTGTAGGTATGTAAATGTTGTGAAGATAAAAGAAGGTGTGACATTTAAAGCCTTTGAACTCTTAGGAGAAAGATGTAATGTAAACCTGGAGCATTGATGGATTGACTGATTTGTTCTTCTTTTAACATCTTATGAAAGTGTACATGTGAGAGGGCCAGAACATTGTATTTAAACATTAAAATAAGAACTCAGTAGATATGTAATCTCAATACAAATAAGTGAATTTGTTCATCAGATCTGCAGTATTAGAGATGAGTGCCTCTTCTTCTTTGGTTCTAATGCATGCCTTGGCTTTTCACTAACAGTGTATGGACATTGCCTGACTCTGGAGCTGTAGTTTCCATAAGGCCTTTTTCCAAGTTTCTATCATAATTCCCCTCTCAGGATTAAACCCATGCTTCACCCCGTAGTTAGGGAATCTCTTTCCTACCATAGCCTCTGGATTACCCATCTTTTCCTATTCCCTAATAGAGCATCCTCTGCTGTGTTTCCCTATTTCACTGGCTTTCTCTATGCCTCTCCTTGCTATATTGAATTTTTTAAAAGTAATTTTTGAATAGCTATAAAACCTGCTCTTCCTAAAATTCCTCAGAGGGGACCATTTTACTAGTTTCTTTTTCTTTTCTTTTTTCTTTCTTTCTTTTTTTAAAAACAAACAAACAAAAAAACAGAGTTTTGCCATGTTGCCCAGGCTGGTCTCAAACTCCTGGGCTCAAGCCATCCACCCACCTCAGCCTCCCAAAATGCTGGGATTTCAGGCGTGAGACACTGCGCCCAGCCTGCTAGTTTCTTGAGTATCGTCTCAGAGATACCAGTGCATGTGAAGGACACATATACAGCAATGCCCCCTTATTCTGGAAGGAAATACATTCTAAGATCCCCCCCCCACCCAGTGGTTGCCTGAAACTGCAAATAGTACTGAACCCTGTATAAACTATGCTTTTTTCCTATGAATACATACCTCTGATGAAGGTATGTATATGATGCAAGGTATATGATAAAGTTTAATTTATAAATTAGGCATGGCAAGAGATTAACAAAAATAACAAATAATAAACTGGAACAGTTATAACAATATATTGCAGTACAAGTTATGTGAATGTGGTGTCTCTCTCAAAACATCCTTTTGTACTGTGCTTGCCCTTCTTGTGATAAAGATGGAAGAAGCAGGATGGGGTGAGAGTTCATCACACTACTCATAACTGCGTGTAGTTTACAACTCATGAATTGTTTGTTTCTGGGTTTTTTCATGTAATATTTTTGGACCTCGGTTGGCTGCAGCTAACTGAAACCATGGATAAGGTGGGGCAGTACTGTAATTTGCCCAGAAGGTAACTTTCTATGTCCACAGTTCTGCAGCTTGCTTTGTGTACTTAACAACATATCCTGAAGGCCTTTCCATATCGGCACATCCAAAACTACTGTGTTCTTTTATTGACTTCATAGTACTCCTTTATACAAAGGTACCATCATTTATTTAACTAGTCTTTTATCAATGTGCTTTTAGGTTGTGTCCAATTCTTTGTTATTACAGACAGTTTTGTGATGAGTATTCTTGGATAGATGTTTTCCACTCATGTAGGAGAATATCTTTAGGATAAATTCCTAGAAGTAATATTGTTGGGTGGAAAGGTACAAATGTTAACGTTTTAAGCACTATTTGCAAAATTCCCCTTCATAAAAGTGGTTTCAGTTTACACACCCACCAGTTATGTATGAGAGTGACTGTTTCTCTACCCTCAACAAGATGTTTTGAAATCAGATGTTTTCCCATTAACTAACCCATTAACAAAAGAAAACTATATGTCTTCTCATAGTTTTAATTTTCATCTTTTCATATGTTTAAAAGGCATTTGTATTTCATTTTCTGTGCATTGTCTCTCCATCATTTATGATCATTTTCTTGTCAGGTTAGGGTCTTTTTTCATTAACTTTTAGAATGTTTTTTCTTTTAAATATATTAACTGTTTGTAACAGTGATTGAGAGGGCAGTCATGTGTCATTTAATAATGTGGATATGTTCTGAGAAATGTGTAGTTAGGCAGTTTTGCCATTGTGGGAACATCAGAGAGTGTACTTACACAAACCTGGATGGTGTAGCCTACTCCACACCTAGGCTATATGGTATAGCCTATTGTTCCTAGACTACAAACCTGTACAGCTTGCTACTGTATTGAATACTATAGACAATTATAACACAATGGTATTTGTGTATCTAAACATATCTAGACATAGAAAAGGTACAATAAAAATATGGTGTTATAATCTTATGGGACCATTGTCATGTATGTAGTCTGTCATTGAACACAATGTTGTGGCATATGACTCTGTTTTTTCCAGATTTCTCTTTAGTGACTTCATTTATTGTGTTTTTTGCCATGTAGATGTACAAAACAATTATATAACCAAATGTAGTATTATTATTTATGTATAGCCTGATTTTCATGCCTCTTGGGTCCTTTGTATAATGAGATCATAAAGCCATTTTTCCTCATTTTCTTGTGGTATTTTTATGTTATCACTTAAAAAATATTTTAATGGAAGTCATATTGTTATAATATGTGAGATGGGGATTCAGTTCAACATTTTTTTCCAGGCTATTTGCATCATTTCTTTAACATTATATTTTCAGATTAATTTGGACTTACAGAAGTATCACTGAGATAGGAAGTTCCTGTTTACCCTTCACCCATCTTCCCATAATGGAACAGCACACACAATCATGGTACAATGAACAAAACTAAGAAGTTAACTTTGGTACAATACAGTAGCTGAACTACAGGCTTCATCTGGTTTTCATTCGTTTCCCCACTGATGTCCCTTTTTTATTCCAGAATGACACACTGCATTTAGTTGTGGTGTCTGCTTCATCTCCTTGAAGCTATGACGTTTCTTCAGTCTTTTCTTATCTTTAATGACCTTGCCAGTTTTGAAGAATACCAGTCAGTTATCTAGTAGAATGTCCCACAGTTTGGGTTTGTCTGATGATTAGATTGATGTTATGCACAGAAGTCCTGTTTTGTCCTCAGTACATCATTTCAGGGGGTACATGATGTTGATATGTCTTGTTGGTTACCTGTGATCATTTGGTGAAGGCAGTGTCTGTCAGGTATATTCACTCTAAAGTTATAATTTTCCCCCTTGTAACTAATATTTTGGGAAGAAACTTTGGTGCTCTATAAATATCTTGTTTCTCCTTAAGCTTTTGCCCATGAATTTTGGCATTTATTGGTGGATCTTTCCTATAGCAGTTATTACTATTTTGTTCTAATGGTGATTTTCTTTTCCCTCTTTACTTGCCAAATTTCTAAACATTACTGTCCTCCATTTTCCTGTCTTTGGATCATCTACGGTGATCTCATCAACTGACATTATTTTAACCACTCTTTTAAGGCCTATTATTCCCAAATCAGATCTTTCTTCTGCCCTCCAACTACCTTGATATATGTAAGTGATTCTCTTCCTTAGTTCTTTCAAGCTCAACATGTATAATTGTGGACTCATTCTTTTCCATTTTCCAGAATTCATTCTTTCTCTCATATTCCAGCTCTTATTAAATAGTGTTACCACCTGCTAGGGTCCTAATGTTTGGAACCCCCTCAAAATTCACATATTTAGGTATTAAAGGGTAGGGCTTTTGGTAGGTGATTAGTTCACGAGGCTGGAGCTTTTATGAATGGGATTCATTGCTTAATGAAAGAGGCCTCCAAAAATTGCCTTGCCCCTTCAACCCTGTGAAGATACAATGAAAAGGCACCATCTGTGAGGAAGTGGGGCCCTCACCAAACACTAAATCTGCCTGTGTCTTGATCTTGGACTTCCCAGCCTCCAGAACAGTGAGAAATAAATGTGTGTTGTTTATCGTCTTTCGTTATAGCAGCCAAAGGACTAGGACACCACATAACTTAACGTCAACCTTCACTTCTCTCTCTCTTAATCCCTCAAATCCAAGCTATCATCAAATTTTGTTGATTCTGCTTAAGACATTTCTCCAACTTGTTCTCTCTTCTCCATCACCTATTTCTGCTTGCTGGAAATCTCCAACTGATTGGCTTCTAGGAACTTCAAATTTAATATGTGCACAGTCAACTTAATTTCCTTCTTTACTGCCTAGTCCAAACCTGTTCCTCTTCTAATTATACCTATTGTGGTGTATGGGAAGTAGGCCCAAAGAGAATTTTCAGTGTCCTCACTTCAGTGTCTTTGTTGCCTCGTATTCCCTCAGAACCCATGTCCAGTCAATTGCCAATTCTGGCTGGTTGTATCTGCTAAATACTCCTCGTAGCATCCACTCCTCTGTCCCTAGTATAGATACGTAACATTCAGTTCACCTCCTCTCGTAGTCAGCTGTAATGACTTTCTAGGTGATATCTCCCCGTGTTCACTTCAGCCCCTCATTCACACTGCAGCCAGTGTAACCTGTCTATCATCCAGGGCTGATCACATGTAAAACTCTGACCTTGTTGCCTGATGTGGTTTTATCTAACTCATCTGTCTATGGAACCATTTTTATTTCATTTTTTTTTTTGAGAAAATGTATTAGTATATATCACAGCATATCCCTTTCTGTACTGTGCGACAGAGCATATTATTATTTTATTTTTCTCTGGAATGCTGTCCCCTCTCTTTTTTGTCAATGGTAATCTTACCCTTACTTCCAAGGCCAGTGTGAATTCTATTTCCCTTTCATTGATAGCCCAGTGGGAAGTGGGAAGTGACTTCTTTCTCCTCTGAGTTAGGATGGCCTACACTACTTACTTAGCAATTACCACGTACTGCCTTGTGGTGGAATCTTTTCATAGACACGTCTTGCTTTCTAACCTATTTGAAGACAGGCTCCTGACTTAGGTTTCTTTCTGTCCCCAGAGTGGCTAAGTTAGGTCTTGCACCTATGACTCAGGATTTAGGAGGTTGTTTTTAATTTTTAGGTTTCATTGTTAATGCTGTATGTACTTGTCACAGTTTTGTTATTTGTTGTTCTGTTATTAGACAAAATTTTTAGCAATGAGATTGTGGGTATAAACATTTTCGTGGCTCCAAGTAGTTTTCCATGTTGCTTTTTAAAAATGATTATTACCAATTTAATGTCTGTTATGGTGTTTCCTATTTATACTTTATTTTGTGTTTATCGTTTGTCATATATTTTAGCACCTTGTATTATTTTGTTGCTGCAACCTCAATACCACTTATTTTCATTATTCTTTTGTTGCAATTATAATAGGTACAAGAGTACATCTTAAAACCGCTTTAACCTGCTTTAACCTTGCATTTCTTGGCTTACTATTTGAGCACCTTCCATGTGTTTTCCATATATTCTTTGTTTGGTTTTTCTCCTTTGCCATCTATTTTTGTACCTTGTATTTTTGTAAATTATAATAAGCCATGTTTATTATAATAAGAAATAAGAAAAAGAGTGTCTACTTTTCAATTTCAGAAAGTTTAGATCTCTCATTTTTTTTCCTTAATGTTTTTCTGTTGCTTCGGATTTGAGAAGGTGACATGTCCACAGGCCTGACATACACATTCAAATTTCTTTTCTATCAGCTTACTTTTATGTTCCATTGTGTTACGGAAGACTTCTGGGACACAATGACCCATAAGCGCCTTTGGGAAATCTTTTTTCTTGCCTTTAATAGCTTGATGAAAATCATCCGAAGCCAGTGACTTCCAGGTAGATTATGAAATGTTGCTGCGCGTATCTGAGTTGCCTCATAAAATGTAATACCCAGAAGGCACTTTATGATATTCTATTCTATAAACAATATTTCATGGAATTTAATTCAGTTCGGTTGCGGAGGTTTCAATACATATTTGAGTTTTTTCTAGATTTTGCCATAACTCACAATAATGAAATTTAATTGCCAGGGTTTTTAATCAAAAAGTTTATCCTCTGGAAAAAATGAAATATATTACAGATATCCTTAAGATACTTTTGACTATGCCACATATTGATCTTAAAGGAAGCCTAGAGGAGGTGACAATCAGCTCTAGTAATGTGAAGGATGGAGATGAGGGCGTTTTCAGACTGAAGTTAAGTAGTATCAGAACTGGAATTTACAAGCCACCACTCTTAGCCAATGAAACAACTCCCACAATAAGAGGCAAATTTGTAGAATCCCCCAACATAGAGTCTCGTGGAGGAGCACTTTTATAGCTAACACACTGCAGGCCCAGTCACCCAGGGAACTGGTACCACATTATCAGTTTTCAGTAGTGCCTAAGGAAGTCATTTTAAGTGGAAATATTCTAATTTTGTAATGAAAGCTAATGGCAAAGTAGAATTAACTTCACAGATTTTTAAAATAATAAATCTTAATAGAGGAAATGTATTATTATGCTTTGAAGAATAATGGCAAGTATGATCATTTAAAAATACAGGCCAGGCGTGGTGGCTCATGCCTGTAATCCCAGCACTTTGGGAGGCTGAGGTGGGTGGATCACTTGAGACCAGGAATTTGAGGCCAGGAGTGTCAACGTGATGAAATCCTGTCTCTACTAAAAATATAAAACTTCACTGGGCGTGTTGGTGCCAGCTACTCAGGAGGCTGAGGCAGGAGAATTGCTTGGACTCAGGAGGCAGAGGTTGCAGTGAGCTGAGATCACACCACTGCACTCCAGCCTGGGTGACAGAGTGAGACTCTGTCTCACAAAAATAACAAACAAAACATAAAAATAAAAATACGTAGATGATTTTTTAAACAAGGATTCTTCAGTATCTTAAAAATAATCTAATATTCTTACTTAGATATTATTTTACCTTCCAACTTTCTGAAAATACTGAAATCTTTCAGGAAAGAAATTACCATATTCTGATATTTTAGTATCAGTTGGATCCAAACATAATTTCATGCTTTATTTCCTTACCTTTTAAAAAGACTTTCATTTTCTTTATCTCTCTCTACTTAAAAACAAAGATTAGTTTTTGGCCTTCATAAATGCTACAACAAAATTCAGGCAGACGCTGCTTCAGCAGTTCTTGCTATTTGTTGGGGTGTCTTAGATCCCAGAGTATTAAATTTCAAGTGAAGAATCAGTCTTATCATAGAATCTTTAGAGCTTGAACAAACTGAAAAAAAAAAAAATGGTTGTATGACAACCAACCAAAAAATCATGATGTTTTGTAATTTCCGGTACCATTTCTAAGAGTTTTGCAATCATGCCATCCTTGTTCAAGTTCACCTATAGGAAGTAATGCAAAGCTTCCAAACCTAATTTTGGGCTATTTTGTTGAAAAATACCTTGGTTTTTTTGTTTGTTTGTTTTAGATAAATTCACTTTTATTTCACTGTTGCAGTGAAAGTTATACCAAAAGACTTTGGAATGTGGGGTGGCTTAGTATATGTAAGAGGAAGTATACTACAGTAATTATAAGCTTACTTTATCATGTTATTTTGTTTGTTTGTTTGTTTTTTAAATAAAGAGAGATGGGATCTCGCTCTGTTGCCCAGGTTGGAGTGCAGTAGCACAATCATGGCTCATTGCAGCCTCATCCACCCAAGCTCAAGCGATACTCCCACCTCAGCCCCACAAGTAACTGGGACTACATGGGTGAGCCACCATGTTTGGCCCTGTCTTGTTATTTTTGAATGGCATTTAGCACACATACCTCATGTCAATACTTGAATGCTCTCTAAAAATGATTATTTAAACAAGATTATAACCTATCTCTTAAATCTCAGACTCACTAAGGAAGAGACTGAACACTGGATATCCAGAGCTATTTGACCAAATCAAAACTATGTTTTCTTCATTCAGAACAATCACATTTGTTGATTTATAATAATCGATGATAATTAGCCCATGAATTGAAAAGCTGTTTTTTACAAAATCAGAAAATACAACCAACTTTAATTTAACTATGTTAAGGCAGGAACCACATCTCTTGTGGCAGAGAGAAGTTCAGTGTTACGATTACAGTAAAAATAGTTAAAACATGGATTCAAATAGATTTAATGGAAATTTCTTTGCATGATAAAATGGAAATTCACTAGCATAAGGAAATCAATGGAAATTTATTAGCATAAGGAAATCCATCTGGGCCTTTCCTGAATTCCTGAATACTGTCGCAGACTCTGAATGACTGTGGTGTGTGATCTTGGATTCGGTGGCAGTTCCTTCTCCTTCCTTTAGCTGTTGCTTTCCTGTTAGCACAGTATCATCTGTTACTGGAGTCTCACATCCTTCTCTAAGATTCTCATTCCAGTCTTTAAATCTGATTATCCGGCAGAGGAGCCTCACATTTACAGCACAGATTAAACACATATTTCTTCTGATCATTGTTGCTTGAACCAAACCAGCAATGCCTTCTCAGTGTCACTGGAGAACTTTCTTATGCTTTTAAACATTTTCAGGGTGCTTTATCTAAGAAGATATTTTTTAAAAGTGTTTCTTTTCTCTTTTAACAAACTCATTCCGTGTTGCTATGTTCTTTAAAGCTGCTCTCTCTTCTAATACATTTTTAAAATTTTCGTTGACATGTACTCTCTATATCTTTGTTTTGCTTTTAGTTATTAGCTTAGTATATAAACTTAAAAATGATCAGACAATTGTATATCTTCAATTAGCACAGAATTCTGACAAAGGCTAGCTTTACCAGCTCAATTACATGCTGTGTGTCTCACTGGGGAATGTTGGGGGCATTCTCACATTGACATGGACCCAACGTGGTGTCTACTGGTAACTGTTCAATATAAGACCTGCTTACTGATTTCTAGTAATTTTGTTTTTGAATTTTTCTTTCAGGCTTACTGCACGATTAGGGTAATATAGCCTCAGGTCACTTTCACTTACATAGCAAGTTTGCATCTGAGATCACTTTGACCTCTATCTTCTAATTTGATCTTCATAAAAACCTAATGAGGTTTTATTTTATAGATAAATAAACCACCACCCAGAAATCTGAGGGACTTGTCCAAAGTCACATGCTTGGAGAGGCCAGGTTTTGAGCCTGAATTTCCAATTCTCTCTTCCCACTATCATGTTCAGGTCATCACTCCATGAAACCTCCAAAAACACTGCTGTTTCTGTAGTACCCAAATATGCCTTTCTCAGAATTTAAGTAAATATCAAAAATCCATATATGTTTTTGATATTTACTGAACTCTTGAGAAAGGCATAGCTGAGACAAGTCATGATATGCCAGGTGAATAGAAAGGGGGTTGGTTAAACTTGTGCTATTCATACAACTTCTAGTGAGGCATAATGTGTCTGTATACACATTATAGGATATTTTAAGAACATCTGCAAAACAAGTGTTCAATGACATGTATAACTGTTCTTTTTAACTTTTGAAGGTCTGCTTCAGTTATTTTTGTGTGACTACTTGTTCTTTGGCCTTGGATGTTTGCTGTTAATTTAAAAATAATATAAGGACTTAGATAAAAGTCAATGGACTGTGTTAGATTAGACCTAGGTCATTTTACCTGCAATTATGAAGGACTTTCAGCATTTTTACCTATTCCTAGTTACAAAACTTATTAACACAGAAAAAAAGCCGTTACAAAATCTTTAATTTCAAAAGGCTTTGACCTAACTTTATGAAATATGTATTTAGAATTCGTCATTTTACAATTCGTTGTCTCTCGGTTCATGTTTTTCTTTTTTGTGTGTGTGATCTACATCTACTTAATAGTCTGATTATTTTCATTGAAAAATTTCCTGCTAAGGTGTCATTTTTAATAAAAATTTATTTATATTTATTTTAGAGCCCATTTTTGAAGCTGTAGTTTGTATGTTGAACACTTCTAAAACCTTTTACTTACGGACAAGTATGAATTGACTTTACAGTGTGTGTGGATCACTGTGATTGGCACTATGTAGATGAGAGAAAGGAAGGGTGATTATTTGCTTGCTTTTGGAACTTTACTGGGCTTTACAAAATCTTTAGCATCACCTCTCATCAAATTCATAAATTATATGACTATTTTTAGATGCTGTATTCTGATTCACTCTTAGTGTTTAAATTATCTCTGGTAGCAAATGTAGGTACTTCCGATTTTGAAGTTTTCTGCAAATTTAAATATCTCTAATTGCCAAAGAATATTTTCTATTTTAAATTCACTTTCACACTTCTCTAAGGTCTTTTCAAGCGGATCAGCATTCCTATCACCAACCTCAAGATGAGGAAATGGAGGAATAATGTTTTGTTTTGTTTTTCCAGGATGTGGATCTGTTACCGACAGTGCCAGACTAGCAATCAGAAATCTTTCCTTATCCCTGATGGTTAATCATACTTCCATTGTTTGAAAAGTCAGGGCTAGCTCTTGCCCCTAAGCAGAAAAGGCAAAAGAGAGGATAAGTAGGAAAAAAGAAATGGGTATATTTTAGTTTAAATTTAAATATATTTCTCTCTTTCTTAGGAGAGAGTTATGTATGTGGCTCAATAGAGCCCTTCAAGAAACTGGAGTACACCAAGAACGTGAACCCCAACTGGTCAGTGAATGTCAAGACCACCTCGGCTTCTCGGGCAGTGTCTTCACTGGCCACTGCCAAAGGGAGCCCTTCAGAGGTGCGAGAGAATAAGGATTTCATTCGGCCCAAGCTGGTCACCATCATCAGAAGTGGTGTGAAGCCGCGGAAAGCTGTCAGGATTCTGCTGAACAAGAAAACGGCTCATTCCTTTGAGCAGGTCCTCACTGATATCACTGATGCCATCAAGCTGGACTCGGGAGTGGTGAAACGCCTGTACACATTGGATGGGAAACAGGTAAGAGACATATGTGATGTGACTTTGACTTTGAGGCAAGAACCAGGGAGTTGGAGGGTGTACGTGGTTAAAGCATACATTTTGCTCAAGTTGTTAAAAGACCTGGGTGACTTAATTAACAAATATGTACTTGCTGGCCCTAGAACAGTCAGAAGTTTGAGTTGAGCAGGATTATTCTTAGGAATAAAGTAAGAAAAAAAAAATGCATATCTTTGAAGATTAAATAATTACTCAGGGATTTCTACTTTTTCATTTATTATTTGCTTAACATAATGGTTCTTTTCTGTCATCTGTTTTCAGTTTTCTCATAGGTCTTATAGCCTTAAGGATGACTGAGGTATGGAAGTAAACTGTGACCAGTAGGAACAATTCTAACTTATTTCTTTGACCTAAATATTTTGTGATTTTAAGTCTTTGTAGTGTTCATTCACTGGTGAGATTTACTTACATTTTATAGATTTTAAAATATGCATCTAAGAAATGACATATTTCCATCTGGATAGCTTTAAAGTCATATTTCTAGAATAGTATTTATCTTGTATTTTTCAGTGTTAAAATAAAAGGGAGGTTTTTTAGCTACAGAATGAACATCAGTTGGCTTGGATGAGTGATCATTTTAATGTGAATTGGTCAGATGAATCTAAAGGAAGCATCACCTTTTGTTGTCTTGGGTGGATTATTTTTGTAAAGGTTTGGCAGAACCTTGATGGTGAGTTGAATTAAAAAAAACATTGAATATATGTACAGCATGATTTACTAGTCATTCAGAGTTTACCAGATTACATTTTTGAGCACACTATCTTTGATGGAAGTTTAGTTTTTAATGTGGTTCTATCAAAATGCTTTAAAAAAATTTTTTTTGAGGGATAATTTGAATGATTTATATGTATAGAAAATACTAAAATTAAAATGATTCATGAATTAAAAAACTGATCTTATTAAATAGAAGACTCCTCCAAGTTCTTAAAGGGTAGCACGTTCAAACTTTCTGAATTAGAAATAGATGCTAATCCTAGAAAGAGTATTAGTCATGAAAGAATACTTCTTTAGGGATTCATTCAGATGCTCTAAATTATACAATTCATTAGGAAAGAAGGAATATATGCCAGTTGTTCATTTGTATTTACCATCTTTTGCTTGTCTGATAACCCTTGCCCTAAGTATCATGAGGATAAGGATTCTAATGGATGAGATTCTCTACTGAATGAGATCTAGTCTTCTAGATTTAAGAGTCTGTAGCCTAAATGTCATCAATCTATCAATGACCAGAAAGTTCATGCTGGCTTGTGAGTTATAGTAGCAATAAGATGGCAAATTTCACCTTTACACATTTAAACCCTTCACTGGCTCCATTTCTAATGAGTTATTCAAACATCTTGTAGTTCTGAATTTTCACATATTGAATTTTCTCAAGATGGGAGTTCATCTATTTTCATAAATATATACCTATTCAAGTAAATATATTCATAAAGTGTCTCATTAGAGCAAAGAATACATGTGGATAAATGTTCCCTCTCCCTGCCTCACTTCAGAATTTTGGTAGATCCAAATTGCTACTCTGAATCTAAAAATCAGCTTTAATGACTTTAGCTAAAATTTGCCATCAGCTGATTATTTAATTTTGTTTATTTCAGGATCCCTAGAATCCCTAGAATAGGTATAATGTTCTCAATTGTTTTCTTCCTTACTGAATTTGTCTAGTATCAGTATTTGATAACGGCTAGTTTGCTGTGGTTTACATGTAAATAACCCAAAGTCATGGGAAGGAATCCCAGGTTTAATGTCAAAAGACCAGGATTCAAGTCTGGGCTCAGTCATAGATTCCTTATGTTTTTAGCAAAACACTTAACTGAGCCTCATTATCCTCATCAGTGAAACACAGATAAAATGATTACCTGTATTTTATAGAGTGCTTGTGTGTCAACTACGATGATACATGCGATAGCAATTTGGATATATAATGATGATAGCTTTACTGAGCATTGTTCTAAGTGCTTTGCATATATTAGCATGTTTAATCCTCATAACAACTTGTTTATTATCCCCATTTAACAGATTAGAACACTAAGGCTCAGAACTTGTTAAAAACATGCCCAAGACCACACAGCTATGATTTAAACTGGTCTTGCTCCAGAGCTTGTGCTGGTAACCACTGTACCACTTTAGATTATGTTAAAGCACCAAACTGACGCAAATGTATTGAGAAAGAATTGTTAAGGGAGTAATCTGTCCAAGGAATGTCATCTGAAATATTTCTGCTCTGTCCTTTTTTTCCTGCAGTCATTCTGCTGACTGTTGTGCTCAACTGTTGTTTGTCAAGCATTCAGTTTGCTGCTATGGCATTTCCCCTAGTGTTGGCATGTTCTCTTCATAGCAGGACCAGTGGAAAGCTGCAGAGGAATTGGATGATTAAGTGGAAAGAACATAAAGACTTATTCCTTGGGTTCCCAGTGGGAACAAAGATGCTTCCTCATGGACCCCAGGAGTCTTTGGAATCATTTTGGCTCAAAAGAGAAATCTGTCTCATAAGCAGTTTGTTAGAATAGAATTTTTGACAACACTGGCAGAGACTGAGGCTTGATAATCCTCTGAGAATAAACCACTTTCCTCCATGCTATCCTATGGAATAATGCGTGGCCATAGCGGGGTGGCACGTGCACTGCTACCATCTTGACCTGCCTGTGGTGACATCAGGGTCCCTATGCTGCCAACAAGATGTCACCCTAAGATTACTTGTCCCACCTTTTTAAAAAATAGTTTAACTGAACCCTCACATCAGCTCCATGAACAATATGGGAATTTCAATGCCCAGTAAAGAATTTCATGTTTTTGGATTGAGGAAGTAGAATTGTTTAAAAAAATGAATTGCTTGAGTGCTTTGAGTAAATGGGTAGAGAGGAAGATGGTTTTGTAGATTGCCTTAGGGCAGCCTGCAGGTGTATCCATGGCATGAAAACTGTTGACGCTGGGATTTTGGACAATGGAACCATGAAAGCCGGAGGCTGCTGTTTAATCTGTTACCCAGAGGAGACGGACACTGGAGGGAATAGAACACATGCCGTTCTCACTTGTTTCTACCACCACTCCTTGCTCCATTGCCTCTTGGGTTTGTGTTAGCCCTAAGCGAGGAGTTCATCGAACAGTACTTTTCTTGATGTTTTTAGACTGAGATAAGGAAATGAACGTTTTGGAAATGCTGCACAATCTAGAAAAGATTTTGCAGGAAGCTACAATTGGCCAAGATGACTGTTGTGGTTCATAAGCAGCCTATGTGTGAGCAAACCCTTTCTAATAATTTCAACTCCATTCTTTATTCTGGGGCACTGAAGCTTCAGTAAATTGTTGCCCCAACCTTCCTTGTCTTCCTTGCAGCTTTCAGGGTGACTGCTCACCAGGTCATCAGTCGTTTTGCTGGCATGGCTGGGAGTTCAAGGAAGCACTTACCATGCCTTAATTTCAGTGATGCATTTTTTTTTTGTTTTTTAAATCTGGGCCTTGGTTAGAGACCTCCAAAGAAGAAAAAGGGACATTTTCTAGCTGACAGTTAAAATCATGTCCCCGAACCCATGTCCAAGGGGAGGATTTGCGGGATCTGAGAGTCTGAGAGTCTCTTCCTCTTGCCCAAGCCCAAGCTCTGGATGTTGGAACTTTGCTGTGGGTTATTCACTTAACCTGCCAAGCAGTTCCTCCCAGAGGACATTTGGAGTATAATTGTTTTTTAATTGCTTAAAATAAGCCTAAAAGTTACCAGATTTGCTACGAAGATACCCTTGCATATCTCCTGACTCCTTTTATGGAAAAGCAAATCTGGCTTTCTTGAGCTGCTTAATCTGTGGTTCTTGAATCCTTCCTTAGAAACATAGAACAGCTAGTGCCTAAGTAGGTGATTTATACTATAAAGAACATAGATAGGGCACTTCCCAATGATCCCCTTCCCACTGAAATATAGCAGTGACAAACTAGATAGCTCTTTAAGTAGAAAACAAATGCACATCCCTATCTTATCTACTTTTCAACATCAAAGATCTGTACAACATTGCAGCACGCTTTAGTGAAGAGAAAAAAACCCAGGGATGTTATATTTTTATCTTATAGACATTTCACATAGGCCATGGACTTTATAAAATCTACCACTGCTAGCATGCTAGAGTGAGCAAACCATTTATTGTTTTCCCAGTATGGAAAACGTTAGGAATTACTCAGCTGAAGTAAGGGTAGTCATAAACTGATTTAGATGGTAAACCATGAGAAAGCATCATAACTGCCATTTTGAGGACATCCCAGTAGCTGTTGATAAATTAATCCATTGTTACCTCTTCTCTGTATCTTTTGATCATGAATCCTTATTGCCTGTTGTAAACGTAAAGCTCAAAAGATGCTTGTAAATGAGTCAGTAATTGCCGCCATTTATTTTAGGTGTTTAATATAGGAGTTCATTTGATTACAGGAAATGGTAATGATGATTAGTAGGAATCTATGAATCAGACATCACAAAATGGTCTTTATTTTCTTCCTTTTGGCTTTTAATATCTAATTCTAATCTGAAGTAAAAATAATTTGGTCCACTCTTGAGTTTACAGCGCTTAATGTATGTCTTCCTTTTACAAGTGAAAAAACTGGTACAAATTATTATTACATCTGACCTTGGCTATAGGAGTTGATAAGCATAGAAAATGTGGAAACTAGAGGTTTCCAGATAAAATGTAAAACATTTAGAAGCTGATAGGATTTATTTGGAATGGAAAAGGAGGTTTTCTGTAGCTGTTAACAGCAGTGGTATTTTTCCTTTTTTATTAGTAGAACTTTTCTGTGACAGTCCTAATTAACTTCTGCAAGCATATTAAAACCCTTCATTCTTGGTATAAAGATTGTGTACTATTGATTTGCTACACTTACCTATGTAGTAAAAGGGAATGTAATACTTTTTAGTTTTGTTTGCAATTGGAGTAAAAAAGCAGTTGATACAAGTAATTTAGCTTATACTTTAAAATGTCAAGTTAAACTTTTCTACAAAAGCTCAGAGCACATATTAAACCATCCTCATGATTTATTAGAGCTATGAATTGATGGAAATAGATGATTTCAAAGAAAAAGAAGTTTAAGAATCATAATGATACTTCACTTATAGAATTAAAGTGTTCAGAATAGAATGTGCTATTTTAGGTCACATATCTTTGGTCAATATCAGGACTCATGAGCTACACCTGTCCTTATGTAGATATTAGTGCCTTCAAATTGGGAAGATTTTAAATCCTTTTTTTTTTTTTCACTTTGAGCTCCTCTGAGGATGTGATCAATTATAGGTACCTGCAGTGATGTATATTTTAAGGCTTAGATTCCTTTTAGCAAAAGTCAGTTTTCTGTAAATTGCATTCTAGCTCGCTATAAAATGAATTCTAAGTTCGCTTAGTGTTTCACTGCTGTACTGAAGATAGATTTTCTAAAGCCCTTCCATAGTGTGCTGAGAGCATCTGGGGGACGTTTACAAGTCTACTGGCTTTGTGATTGCCTTCTGGTGGTGACTTCTCTTGCTTCAGTGACAGCTGGAGCCCTGACCTGGCCTGTGAGCCTTTTCTGTCTGGCAGGAGCATGTTGGGATGATGGAAAGAACTTGGACTTTAAAGTCAACTGGTCAGTCAGTTATTCCTGCAACAAACAAACAAAAAAATTCAGCTGAGCCTGGACTGAGATTTCAGTCTGGAAAATCTAGCTTGTGGTTTTTCATCCAAGCCTGGAAAGTTTAGTTAGCCTACCCAACTTACTGATTAGTTAAGTTTACAATTTCTGTATATTGAATTTACTTAGAATGAGGAAATTTGCTTATGTATGCTATAAATTAAGTATAGATATATGTGATAACATGACACAGAGGAAAATCATTAGTTCCATAGAATTATAGACTTGAATTCAAATCTGTCCTCTACTCTGGGCACGGTGAAATTTATCCTCCTATTGGAAATAGTTCACACCCTGATAATCCTCAGTTTCATCATCCATATATTGTGAATAATAATAATGATAATAATGCTTGCTTTATAAGTTGCCACAAGGACTAAATGAAACAATTCACGTGGCAAATTTAGCACTGTGATTGGTACCCAATTGTTGGTAGTTGTTATAATGGAAATGCTGACACCTAAGTTGCTTTTGGAAAAAAATCATATTTTAAATGTGCCAAAGGGACTCGCTGTTTTAAATTATCCTTTTATAATGACTAATCATATTTTCCTTTGTATATGTGGCTTTTCACATGGAAATGCTTCATGATAGAATAAAAAGAGCATGGAATTTGAAATGAGACACTTACTAATATAAAGTCAAATCCTGACTCGAATACTCATTAGTGGTGTGACCTCTGGCAAATCAGGTAAACTCTCTGAATCTCAATTTCCTCTTCTTTAAGATGGCATAGTAATGCATACCTCATAATATTGGGGTGATAATTAATTGGCAAAATATGTATATAAAGGCCTTGGCTTAACACGTGGTAGGTCCTCTAACAATATCGTCCTTCTCCCTTCTGTTCTCATATTCCAGGCTTTCCTAAAAATATAAGACCCTTGTAGTTGTATAATACCATGAATGTGGAATTGGTCATTTTGCACTGTTTCCATTGTAACTGAACTACTGTACCTGAACTACTAACAACTGTATTTTTATCATCCCAGTTATTTTCATTCAGTTGTGAATGTGATACAGATATTTTATTCACTTTCTTCTTCAATGGTACAGGTCATTCCTTAAAGGTATCTTTCTATTGGTAATCCATCCTCCAAGAAAGTAATATTACTATTAGTATCATTTGTTGAAAACCTTCTCTGTGCCTGGCACTGGACTCATTGCTGTATATATTTACATTGATGATTACATTGATAATTGAAGGTAATCTCATGAACCCCAGCTCGGCAAAGCAAGAACCTACTCATTTCTCAAGATTCAGCTCAAAGGTGGCCTTGTCTGTGAAATATTTCCTATCTTCCCCATGTAAAATTGACAACTCCCTCTCTTGGGACCTGTTCACTGTACATTGTACGTAGCCATGCAAATGTTCATTATGCTGGTCTATTGTAATTCCTCTCTCCTCCTTTCCATTTTATAGGATGAGGCTAGGAAAGGTGTCCTATCGGCCTTTGAGTCTCCAGAGCTTGACCTGGTAAATGATTGAATGACTAAGTAGCTGGATGAGTGACCAGTTTGCTGTGGTCTATCCACTTGGCATTAGCACATGGCTCCAGTATTCAGCAAGGTCCTTACAGGTCATGGCCATATAGGAGCTGCCTTGGTCACCCTGGGCTGTGGTCGTGGGTAGCCATAAATGATGATGGTGCCCTCTGCAGTGTGACCACACACTACATTACCATGCACACCGCACCATGGTGCTTGTTTCTAGCTAGGGCTTCTTCATGAAAGACTCTAGTGTAGAAAAGAAAAAGAATGCATCTGCCAATTTTAGATCATTTTCGCTATTGAAAGCACTTTCATTTTGTGGGGGAACAATAGATATTCTGTTAGAAACATCTCGCCGTCTGAGTCAGGAGAATTGCTCTAAACCTTCCTGACATTGCCTTAGCCATCCAGTGAATAAAGAGAAGAATTGATCAATATGTCCCATGGATTTAAAAATTGGTGATGGGCCAATAGGAGACGTGCATGAAAAGCATCTGGCCTAATTATCACAGAGACACAAACCTGCAGTATTCAAGGGTGTTTGTGGTGCTAGAGCATAATATGTTGCATCAGATTTTCCTGATTAGTTTTTAAATCGTTGAAACTAAATTAAATGAAAGAAGTCTGTTTCAGAAATTAAATGGAACTTTAAAAATCCAATTTTAAATAGGAACTATGTTGTAAACAACATGCCTTAGAAACAAAAGAACAGATGGGACATTTATTTTTTAATTGGTCTTGTCCTTTGTAAGATTAATATATAATCCTTGTAAAGAATTTTGAAGGAAATGGGAAAATATTAAGATAAATTGAAATTACCCACAGTCGTGTTGAGAAGATGGCCTTTGCTCATATTTTGGTCTCTTTTCCTTTGTTTTCTTTTTTTTTTTTTTGAGATGGGAGTCTTGTTCTGTCTCCCAGGTTGGAGTGCAGTGGTGCAATCTCAGCTCACTGCAACCTCTCCACCTCCCAGGCCCAAGTGATTCTCCTGTCTTAGCCTCCCAAGTAGCTGGGATTACAGGCGCATGCCACCACACCCAGTTAATTTTTGTATTTTTAGTACAGACGAGGTTTCACCATGTTGGCCAGGCTGGTCTCGAGCTCCTGACCTCAAGTGATCTGCTGGCTTCAGCCTCCCAAAGTGCTGGAATTACAGGTGTGAGCCACGGCACCTGGCCCTGTCTTTTTCTTTAAAACAAACGAACAACAAACAAAAACAAAAACAACAACAACAAAAACCTCAGATCCCACTCTGTGTGCAGTTTGGTTCCTTGCTGCTACCTTCAGGGGACAGTCTGCACATTCATGTGAGAAACGTATCAAACCACCCCCTCTCTAACTTTGTTATTTCATTGTCCAGGGTCAGAGCCCCTGAAGCCAGGTTTCCCAGTGTGCTTCCCTCTCTTGTGACTTGTCTGTAGAGCCTCTTTTGTCTGTCTTCTGACTTATGGCTGATAGTAATCATGTTCCAAAGTCCGATCGAGAAGGAAACAGCATGTAAAGTAGCAATTCTTGAGATGCTGTTCAGTGTCATCTGTTACTGGAGGTTAAAAGTATCTCAGACTCCATCTGCTCTGTCTAGAATCCTCTTAGAAAAAAAGTCACATTTTTCAAAACATGTCTGATTCCATAAGTCCAGTCTAGTTTTTGTAAATGCCAGGTAACAGGATTTTTAGGTCAATGGGAGCACAGTCACCATGATCTTTTATGAGTTCCTCCCTGAGGGAAAAACACAGGGTCGTTCTCTTTCTGTGGATAATCACTTCTGCTTGGCATTAGAACTGTCTGTACACCTGTGTGAGACCAAAATATCCCGGAGAAAGAAGATAGTGCTTTGTTGATTTCTGTATTCACGACTACCCTCATTAGATGCTTACAGTTTGTTAAGTGACATTTCTTAGTTTTAACTTGTAGCTCATCCTTTAACAAGTAGATTACAGGGCTAGGAGTGCCCCTACAAGAGATCTTTCCATTCCCTTTGTCTGTACTTGGAAGACCATAAACTAAACTTGCCTTGGCAGATAGTAACATACAATTGACTTTTTTATTAAAAACAAAACAAAACAAAACACACACGCAAACCTTCCAGGAAGAAAATAACTCAAGGTTAAGCACTAGCTTTAACAAAAAAATTAGACTAGACATTTACTTCTGATGCTTTTTCACAGTGAGAGTCTGGAATCTAGAAACTGCTTACACAACAGAAATAAGTTGTAAAGAGTTCTGCTGTGTGCACAGGTGTATGCTTCATCAGTGTTCTTAAAAACCTCACTGCCAGCCAGGTACAGTGGCTCATGCCTGTAATCCCAAGACTTTGGGAGGCTGAGAGGGGCGGATCACTTGAGATCAGGAGTTCGAGACCAGCCTGGCCAACACAGTGAAACTCCATCTCTACTAAAATACAGAAATTAGCTGGGTGTGGTGGTGGATGCCTGTAATACCAGCTACTCGGGAAGCCGAGGCAGGAGAATCACTTGAACCTCAAAGGCGGAGGTTGCAGTGAGGCGAAGATGGCGCTAGTGCACTCCAGCCCAGCCTGGGTGACAGAGTGAGACTCCGTCTCAAAAGAAAAAAAAAAAAAAAAATTAAATAAAGAAATAAATAACTAAAAACCTCAGTACCAAGAGTGGTCCCAAGACAGTAGCAGCAAGGCCACCAGGGACCAGGTAGAGATGCAGACCCTCAGACCCCACACAGAACTACTGAGTCAGAATGTGATTTCAACAAGATTCTCGGGCTGTGTATATTCACATTTAAGTTTCCGAAGTGCTGCTCAGGAGACTGAAGAGTATGAATGGAACATCAGAATGCAAAGCCCTAAAGATGGCGAACCCTGGCTGTTGCTGCATGGTAGATGCATTAAACATCAGTTTTAGCTGATTTTGCAGTTGTATTAGCATCCTAATGCCAATGTTGACATCAGATGGCAAGATATGATTGCCAGCAGCAACGTTCTGGAAAGCAGCCAGTGCATTCGTGTGAAATGTGTTCTCACTGCAATCTAGCCTCAGTGGGCTGCCTCATGTGAAGGGTGGATGGCTTCCTGTATGGAGAATAAATGTAGGTTAAAGAGGCAGGAAGGCTGAACAAACACTGTGGAAACAGGGATCCCGAGGAAGAGATTAATGCCACAGAGTGCACAGGCGTGCTGTTAGAAGTTGTCTGTATCTCCCCTCAATACGCTGCACAAACTGAATATGATCCCCGTGCTGCTTCTGGGTGTCTTCTGTGGGAATGAATGGAAGTCATTAACTGGGCCTGAGAACCGATTTTCAATCTTCGACTATTATCAGATGGAGTCCCTACGCGTGAGACAGTTCCCAACATGGACGATGCCCAGAAAGACGTGGGCTTTTTTTTTTTTTTGAGACAGAGTCTCACTCTGCCGCCCAGGCTGGAGTGTAGTGGCCGGATCTCAGCTCACTGCAAGCTCCGCCTCCCGGGTTTACGCCATTCTCCTGCCTCAGCCTCCCGAGTAGCTGGGACTACAGGCGCCCACCACGTCGCCCAGCTAGTTTTTTGTATTTTTTAGTAGAGACGGGGTTTCACCGTGTTAGCCAGGATGGTCTGGATCTCCTGACCTCGTGATCCGCCCGTCTGGGCCTCCCAAAGTGCTGGGATTACAGGCTTGAGCCACTGTGCCCGGCCAATGTAGGCTGTTTTCAAGGTGTGCAGGAATGGAGGGGTGATTCTTGAAAATAATTTCCAGCTGAAATGATTTCCTAGGCATGCCCAAGGATTTAGTGGCCAAGAGTCTTATGTACCGCAGACTTGACTGTGGAAAACAACAATGGATGGGATAAGCTGGTGTGAAGGAACCACCTAGTAATCAGAATTAGAGTGATTTTCTTATGACACAGCCTGGGAGGTTAAGAGACTGAGGCGGTGTCGCCTATTTAATTCAGCTGGCGGCTGGCAGGGACTGCACATCAATTAGGGCAGACGGGGCTTTGCAAACAGCCATACAATGTCCAGCGACCCCATCAACAGGGCCTTTTTCTAATGGGAAGGTCAATTCCATCTCTGAGGTTATAGCTCTAAATTAGGGAAAAAATAATAAGCCCTAGAAATAAGTGGGGTCCGTACACAAAGAACCAGTAAAAGGTTCGTTTCTGTCATTGGTTGATACAGTGGCCCTGGGAAGAGTAAAATTACTGACATATTTCTCAGGCCATTTCTGGGCTTGGTCTACTGTGAAAGGAGTAGTGCAGGCTTATTGTATTTTGTTTCTTGGTAACATCATCATTTTTGTTTGTTTGTTTGTTTGAGACAGGATCTTGCTCTGTCACTCAGGCGTCTCACTCTGTCACTGTTACTCAAGGTCACAGTGACGTGACTTTGGCTCACTGCAGCCTCCGCCTCCCGGGCCCAAGCAATTCTCTGACCACAGCCTCCCAAGCAGCTGGGACTACAGGCATGCACCACCATGCCTGGCTAATTTTTGTGTGTGCTTTTTTTTTGTGGAAACAGGGTTTTGCCATGTTGTCCAGGCTGGCCTCGAACGCCTGGACTCAAGCAATCCTCCCGCCTTGGCCTCCCAAAATGCTGGGATTACAGGTGTGAGCCACCATGCCTGGCCAATCGTTTTCTTGTATAGCAAAAATTGCTTTTCTCTTTATTTACATTTTGTGTCAAATTGGTAGACTTAGCCACTGTGTATTGAGAAAAAAATACATCCATTGATTAAATTCTTGCTGCATTTGGCAACAGTTTATAGGAAAAGGGAGAATTTCTGAAGATCATGCTGTGATGCCTCTGGGATATGTTCAGTTGGAGAAAATCTAATCTCATGCATTGTTGTATTGTGCAGAGTGCCAGTTATTTACAGTGACCATAAAAAACAAAGACCTGTTACAAAGCTTGTTAGGTGAACAGACTATTCACAGAGTTGTCTTTGGTTTTGCCAAATTGGATCAAGAGTTTCACCTGGGTTTTATTAAGATGATTGTGCTTTAGCTTTTTAACATAAATGTCTTTTAATGTTTAAAATATGCATGTCCTTGTAGACTTGTTGGATCAGGAAACATTGATTCAGCATGGATTCTGTGCCAGGCATTGGGAATATCTTAGTTTTCTTTCAGTGAGCAGTGGGAAGACCTGGGAGAACTCTTCACAATAGAATCCTAAGAGAAGAGTCCTTTTAGACTCACCGCAAGCTTTGTTACTAGAGAAACTTGCTTTTTCACATTTGTATGTTCATGAGAGTAGGAGATGATTAATACAGCTAATCTTATTTGAGGATGTCCTTGTACCGTTTGAAAATGTGACTGTTGAAACACTGTGAGTAACATTGCCTTCAAACTTTAAATAACTGAAAGATGTGTTTTACTTTATAGTTGAATTAATAACACTTCTAGCACATTAAGAATCCAAATAATGCTGGGCGTGGTGGCTCATGCGTGTAATCCCAGCACTTTGGGAGGCCGAGGCAGGCAGACTGCCTGAGGTCAGGATTCGAGACCAGCCTGGCCGATGTGGTGAAACCCCATCTCTACTAAAAATACAAAAATGAGCCAGGTGTGGTGGCACACACCTGTAATCCCAACTACTCAGGAGGCTGAGGCAGGAGAATCACTTGAACCCGGGAGGTGGAGGTTGCAGTGAGCCTAGATCACGCCATTGCACTCCAGCCTGGGCAACAAGAGTGAAACTCTGTCTCCAGAAAAAAAAAAAAAAAAAAATCTAAATAATATTAAAAGCCTACTTTTGTGTATCAGCAGGCTAGTAAACAGATTTCCACTAAAATTAGTCCCTGTACTCTAAGCTTCTGGCAGATTTTAGAAGCCCTTAAAATAAATACTAAATGTCCCAGCCCTCAGTTTTATGAGCCTGCACTTTCCCATTGAGGCGTATTGGGAATCAGGTGTGTAAAGTTCCTGTTCATTTTCTACCATCAGTTAAAGTGAGAGGGAAGTTACTTTCAAAGCATTACAAGGTTATCAAAATGCAAGAGAACTTGACTTTGGAGATGTTTGCACCCACATACCTACATTTTGGGGCACGAGAGAACTAGAGGAAGAACCAGAGGAAATGTGAATCTATTTTGAGGATTGGCAACATTAATGATGCTGTTTTCTAGGTCTTAAAATTACTTTTTTTTTTTCCAGGAGAAAAATGAAGCTTTATGCTATGTATTTGAATAATTGCAAATCTCTCTCTCTCAGTGCTTCTCTCACCTGGAAGGACCAGTGTGAATGACCCCACTGTAAATGGATTCTGTTCATGTGACTTTTCTTTTGTCCTATTTGCCTTATAATTTGGTCTGACATCAGCTGAAGAAAGTGTGTCAGATCAGTTCTGGGATACCGCCCCAGCTCTGTGCCAGAAAATGAGTGATAACACTTTGTGTAATGAATCAAAAGTTGGAAGACATTTTCTGTTACAACAGCTGGAAACATTTTCTCCAGTTTACATGAAGATTGCCGAGTAATTGGCATTCCAGGAAGGTAAAGGACTGAATCTGTCCCTGGGGGTGAGGCTTTGTAGAAAAGAATAAAATCATCTTGTATGTTGAACCCAGCCCAGGGGTAATAACATCAATAAATGTAGAATAGCAGCTAGTGTTTCTTGAATGTTTACCATATGCCAGGCACTAACTCAAATTTCTCTTTTTTACCCCATTAACAGTATTGTGGGAGTAGATACTATTGTTATTTCCATTTCACAGATGCAAAATCAGGGGCAAGGTAACTGGCCCAAGTGATTAGTACCTGGTCAAGGCAGACTGACATTCTTAACCACAGTATCATATCTGACATGATATAGTGTTTTCCAAATACTTTAAGTATATAAAATCCAGGTGCATCTTTTTTTTTTTTTTTTTTTTGGTGAGAATGCTCACAATTCATTACTAAGCTTTATTGGTGTGCCTGCTGAGTTTAAAAATATTTTTCTTCTGAAATTATCAAATTCCTATGATCTGTTGTCTTTAAACACAGTAAGATTAATATACTACCCTGTTAAAAGGGTTAGACTGGGTTGCCAAAAGACGGTAAATGTTGAGAAAGCTACTGAAATGTCTTCTTTCAATTTCTTCTAAGTGTTTCTTGCTATTTTGGTTCCTGTTTGGATTGTTAATGATTATGAAAATAATCCATTTAGAGTAATTTTAAAAACTTAAGAATCTTACTTTAGATTATTATAAAAATGTATATTCCCAATAGTGGAAAAAGAACATTTTTAATGTAATTAACACATCACAGAGATATACAGTACAACTATTTTATAGAGTGTGAATATCACAAAATTTAAAAACATGTCAACTTTAAAATAAAAAATGATTACAACTTTATAATGCTGTAATTTTCTTACCATAAAAAGCACCCATTTTAAGTATATTATTTAATGATTTTAATAAATCCAAAGAGTCATGCAACCATCACCACATTCCAGTGTTAGACACTTTGACCAAGAAAGTTCCTTCATCTGCATTTGCAGTCAATCTGGGCTCCCACCTCTAGCCCAACGGCCACTGATCTGCTTATTAGCTGCATCAACTTTTAAATGTTGACCTCATTTTTCTATCTGCTTTTATAGAAAAGTCTCTTTTCTACCTTCTAAGTCATTTGTGTAATTATGGATTCACTAAGTTCATTGCCTTTAACCTGTAACCGTAGCCTCCATCCTCTCCAGCTCGGTTTGACCAGCGCTGGGTTTTATTGAGGTTTTATAAGTAACTTATTACAGAGGTTATGTAGCCAGTTTCAGCACCGTGAGCCACTTATTATCTTTGCACTTTTTGCACATATGGTATTTCTGAGCTCGCTCCAGACTTAGGTATCCAGGAGAAGAAACCTTTCATGTTCATGGCAGGATGGAATAATTGTTGTCTTCTAAGCCCTAGGGGTGCTTCCTTGGGGCCTATTCTTCTCGCCTACCTTCTTGGGGCCCCATTTGGTGATATTTGCTTTGTTACAGTCCAAAATACCATTTATAAGCTGATTAGGTTTCACATGATATTAACATATTTCAAGCTGTGTGTATCTTTTTGCATTTCATAGTTACAATGTGGCTTCCATGTGCTTTGTCTGTTCCTTGGATAAGATCCAATTATTTCCTAATCTCTCTCACTCCCTCTTCATGGTGGGTTTCCCACTTGTCCTTTCATCACTTTGCTATTCAAGATCTTTGAGGACTTTTTAAAAATTGCCTATTTCTCTCTTCTCAAGGAAAGAGACTTAATTGTGCATTTTAATATCCTGCCGTACAGTAAAGCTGCACCTGGGGGATTATGTTCACTGAACCATCATTGAAAATGCCTTTGTACTTCAGTGTTAAGATGCTGCTGGCTTTTGGATTCCAGAACAGTTTGTGTATTCAGTGTATACTTATCTTCTTTTTCTTGTTCAAGGCCATCTCTAAACCAAAAACAAGGACTGGTCTCCCCTGTGAAGCGTCTTACAAGATGAGAAAGAAAAGTTGGTCTCTGGCTGGGATTCAAAGGCCTTGGGCTTATGTCTAGGCACAATTCTGAGATTAGTGAGGAACTGAGATTGCTTCCCAGATTTTTCTCCCTTTCTAACCTCCTTCTTGGTAATCTGTGTCTCCAAAGAACCAAAGGGGTTTTGGTGGTGGGTAGGTCCATTAAAGAAAATTACACACAGAAAACCCTTTCAAAACCAATGGAACTGGTTTATAGTTTTTAACCCTCCCTTTTAGGGGTTTTATTATATAGCTCTTATTATTAAATTGAAATTAAATAAAATAGCGATTTACTTTGTTTATTATATGGTTTATTGTAATTGCCTTTAGCTAAAGCTGACAACAGAAAATAATATAAATGAAATGGAAAAATTCTATTAATTCCAGTAATTTAAGACAAAACCCTCTATCTTTAACTTAGTTTTTCTGATTTTATCTACACCAATGGCTCTTAAATTGTGGGGACTGCATTCCCCTTTGAGAATCTTGTGACTGCTGTGGCTGTATCCTCAAGAAAGTTATGCTTCTCACATCAGGTAGCATTTAATTTTTCTATTTTATTTCCCAGCAGTGTTCAGTCTTTGACTCTCACATTCTGGGGGTGGGGGTGGCGGAATTTATATGTAGCCAGTTTCAGCACCATGAACCACTTATTATGTTTGCACTCTGCACATATGGCATTTCTGATATTTACTTATCTGGTGACATAAATCAAGTCTTGTTTTAGATCATCTTTAATTTTCTTGCATTAAGTAGTGCTTTTTTGGAAACATTTGGGAGTTTGAGTCCAGAAAGATATGAGAGGGCTGGGCACAGTGGCTCATACCTGGACTCTGAGCATTTTAGGAAGTCAAGGCGGGCAGATTGCCTGAGCTCAGGAGTTCGAGACCAGCCTGACCACCACAGTGAAACCCATCTCTACTAAAAATGCAAAAAGTTAGCAGGATATGGTGACACATGCCTATAGTCCCAGCTACTCAGGAGGCTTAGGTGGGAGAATCACTTGAACCTGGGAGGCAGAGGTTGCAGTGAGCCGAGATCACATCACTGTACTCTAGCCTGGGCGACAGAGTGAAACTCTGTCTGGGGGGAAAAAAAAAAGAGAGAGAGAGAGAGAGATATCAGAGGATACATTCTGCCACCTGTGTTCATTCATGACTGATTATCAAAAGGAATTTCTGGTTCTTGACAAAACATTTCCTGTTCATAGAGAAATTGTTCAGTTCAACTGGGCATGGATTTGCTTTCTGTCACTTGCTGGAAATTCTTTACCGGAATAAAAAGTCTAGTGCTTCTGCACAAGGGAAGACAGACACGTGGTCCTTCCTCACACCTGCTTCCTTTTTGCTCCTCATTTTTGCTTTCCATCTTAATTTTTCCCCATCACTTGAGCCTTTAGTAAGTGTGAGATAATTTCACTTTCTTCTCGTGATTTTTTCACTTACAGGAAATCATATTCCTGGCCCGAAATTGTTTCTTCTTTCACAGCAGATGCTCTCCAGGGCTCTTCATCATTTTGTCCTGAGCAATACATTTTCAAAATGTAAAGTGCTTCCCAGCTGATAGCTCTGGAGCCACTAGGGGGTTTAGGAATATGGTGCAGTAACGACATTTGTCTTAATACCCTTTAAAAACTATAAGTAAAGTATAATTATTGCTTAGAAACAACTTTTTCCTTAAAAAGGAATTGATTTTATAGCCACAGGATGGATAGCAACTATTCGTGACGGGCAGTTAGAGGGGATCAAGTAAGAGCCCGCATTTCTGAGTTGATTTAATAACGCAACAGAACACCAACAGCGGACAGCTCCTGGTTTTGACCATTACATTGCTTTAAATTGGTCTTATTCTCACTCTCTATTGTTAATTTGTATTCATAACCGTTGGTTAAATACAGGAGGTGAACAAGGAGAAGAATATAAATGACGATAATGCCAGTTTTTCTAAAGCACATTAAGGTGTTTCTAGCCTTTAAGAAAATAATAATAAATAATAAAAATAATAAAAAGAAAATACAATGATAATTGAATCCAATGTAGTTTTTATTTACTGAGATTAAAACTTTCTACTCTGACTATGACTAAACAAGATGATCTGTGGAGGGGTGCAAAATTTATATCAGGTCAAAAAAAGGCAGATTTTTAAAAATGCTATATCATATGCTTTAACTTGTCTACATTTTAATATAGATTTGATTCTAATGCCAAATAAGGTCTAGTCATTAAAAAAGTTTTTGACTGGGTGCCTGTAGTGCCAGCTACTAAGGAGGATGAGGCAGGAGGATCACTGGAGCCCAGGAGTTTGATACCAAACTGTACAATATAGTAAGACACCCATCTCAAAATAATAATAATTTTTTTGTGCTTGAATCATATATTTGCCATATAAATTAAAATTACCTGAAAATATGTAACACAGGTTGATTGGGAAGAACAAACTTTATCTTTATATCCCATAACTATTATCTAAGCTCTATTAATGTATTTCTAATTTAAAATATTTTATTTTAAATAACTATCATTAAAAAATGTCAAAATTATTCTAAAAATTCCTTAGGGTATTTGAGAGGCTAAATAGTTCTATGAAGGAATTCTTGAAAGAAATAAAAAAGGACTGGAAACGTAAGGACATGGATTGTAGTCAGGTGGTTAAATGATAATGTGCTGGCAATGACTTTGGGAATATCGAGGTCCTCAGGAATCTCTAGCATGGTACTTTGCTTTGACCAGGTGCTCTGTAAATGTTTCTTTATTAAAGGAATTTGTGTATATAATATATGGTAGTTTAATCACATGGTGCTGTTTTCATTTGAAATCATAGAAGTCATAGTCTACTATATGGAAACCTAAGTAGGTGATTTGTAGCCACTATGGGAGCTCTTGGCTGGGAGACTCATTGTAGCAAATATCCTTTCACAGATCCAAGACCTGGTAGTACTGAATGAAGTGATGGTTTTACCCACATGATGACTTCTGTCAATCAAAATGAAACATATACCCACTTTCTTATTCCTACCGACTTCTTAAATAATTTGCCAATCTGTTGCGAATATGGTACACCATCAATTTTCAAAGTTAGCTATGTGAGCAGTCCTTCCTCCAATTAGAGGACCAATTACATAATGAAGGTTTGATGTAGAAGTAAGGATTTCAAGAATGGTCTGATGCTTGGCATAGAAGTAAGGATTTCAAGCTGCAGTCTGTTAATAGTTTTGAAGCGTTGTTGTTGTTTTCGTCTCTTATTCGCGAAGGCCTAATTATCAATGATGTTAACAATACTTTCCTCTCCAAAACCACTTTTTTCTTTTTTTGACTTGTCTTATTTTCATGCTTTTAAAATTCAGTTTATACATATTTTGTGTGGCCTGGGCTCTTGCCCGATATGCAAAGGATATTTAGATGGCAGAATTTATAGAATTTAGTAACTGATTGGATATGGGAAAGAACAGGAAGATGTGAAGAAAAGGATAAGGAAAGAAAAGAAAACCCCTCTCAGATAAGGGACATGCCTTGGGCAGCAAGGTAGAGAGTAGTTACATTAAAAGTGAAATAATATAATATGCATAACAACTGCTAACAGCTATTCAGCTATTTGCCATTGTGCTAGGAACTGTTTTAAGTACTTCATATGCATTATAAAATTTAATCCTCACACCAACTCTAGGAGGTAAGTACTATTTTTTTCTCTTTTACAGATGAGGAAACTGAGATTTAGAAGGGTTATATAATACGTGTGATGTCACACAGCTATAAAAAAAACAAACCCTCAAGAGCCAGAACTCTTAGACATTAATTGCCTTCCAGTGAGAAAAGTAAAGCAGATTTGGAGTTGTGTATGGTCAACAGTATCACATGCTAAGTAATGAAATAACATAAGGACTGTCAGACAACAATATCACGTGCTGCTAAGTAATTAAATAAAATAATCCATTTAATAAAATACTATAAAGTATTGGCAAGTAGAAAAGATGATGAGAGGACATTCTAGGCAAAAGAAACAACATGGGACATTGCCCTGGGCTAGGAAAGCAAGACAATTTGTCCAGAATGATGACAGCTATATTGGATTTGGGGAGTGGTGGTGCTCAGGGCATAGGAACTAGGAGCACAGATATATAAGAAAAAGTAGGTAGAAAATGATGCCAGTGGTGGGGGAATTGGATAGCTATCGTTGGGAGTGGGGGAAAGGACCCAGATGAATAAGACACACAGCAGCCTTCTTACTGTCAGCTTCGACTGCTTTATCATATGACACATATCACGCTAGGAATGGTGGCTATTTTCTTTATCTACCTTGACTCATATATCACATATATTTATACCTCTGGGGTGTCATGACTGAAATAAATTTTCTGGACTAACTTTATAAATGTATAGAGAAGCAAACAGAAGAAAGAAGCAACTTCTTTGAAGTTTGGGTTATTTTCCATTTTGATGGCCAAATGTAGATTAAAAGTTGAAAGCCAGTCATTCATCACATAACAAGCCCTTATGTGCCAAGTATTGAGGATATGAAGATAGTTTAGTTATGGTCCCTGCCCTAAGACACTCAGAGTACAGCCCAGGAAATGAGCATTTAAAAAAATTTTTTTTATTTTACTTTAAGTTCTGGGATACATGTGCAGAACGTGCAGGTTTGTTGCATAGGTATACGTGTGCCATCCTGGTTTGCTGCACCTATCAACCCATCATCTAAAATGCGGCCAGCATTTTAACCAGTGGTTTATGATGCCATGGGCTATATACCCAAGGAGAGTGTACTGAGCCATGTGACAACAGTGCAGGAGAGGGACTGGCTGTTGCATGGGGTGGAATGGGGTGGGGTGGGGGCTGGGACACAAGACCAAGGTCATGATCATGAGATCCTCATTGCGCTCCCCTGCTGTTTCTCTGAGCTTTCACTGACCTCACGACAGCATTCGTCCCCATATCCATTGAGTCATTCAGTGGCTCCTCCGGTCTTCCCAGAAATGTTTTGGGAATCCGGTTACCCTTCTCCGCGCGTGTGTTCAGGCTCTCATGGTGGGCCTGGACCCTTGCAGAAATTCCCTAGTTGATATCTTTGCTTCCTGTCTCTTTCCTCTCCTATACATTCAGAGGGCTCTTTCCAAGAACAGAGCTTTTGTCCCAGCGTGGCGTGTAAAATCCTTGGAGATATTGGCCTCTTCTCCCTTTCCAGCCTCACTTCTTGCCATTTTCCCCTGTACACCCTAAGTCCCAGTTCTCCAAACAACTCTTTGCTTCTAATACTAAGTGTCTGTGCCATCCCATTCTCTCTGCCTGGATGCCCTCCAGCTGGTCTTTTCAGTGACTCCTCTAAGAAGAAGGGCTCCCCTGGGGTATTTTGAAAACATGCCTGTGAATAGAGGATGTGCGTCCTCGTTGGACTATAGGCCCCACATTTCCTGCTCTGAGAATTTTCATCCAGAAAGCACTGAACGTCCAGACCCAAAGAGAACTATTTGTCTTTAGGTCTTTATACTTTGCCAGAACAATAAATGTCAAATAACTTTCCTTACCACATCGATAAGCCTACAACTGTTATGTCACCCCACTCTTAAGCAAGACTTGCTTTATAATGTGTTGGAGGGCATATCATAGTTTATGAAGGCAAAGTGCATTAAGTTTTTTAAATAGTGCTAGGATATTAACCTAATGTTTATTCCCACAATGCATGTGGCACACTTGGGGACCATGGGAATTGAAAATGCACATCTGGATTACTAAAATGTGTTAATCCTTTCCAATTGATGTGAAATAATGATTAGTCATCAGGAGAGTAAAAAGCTTTGGTTCCCTCATGCTGCCGAATGGAGATCAAAGTGCTATCAACCCTTCCCACTCGCTGTTGTTGGAGTCACTCTTGTACCAAAGGAAACACAATTTGGTCTTGTTTTGTATTTGAAAATATTGGAGGAAAAAATCAAATTAGGCTAGATGTTATTGGTGTGAGTCAAGAGTCAGTGACTCAGAAACATAAAAGGAAGTTAGAGAAATTAAATGACGAGAACTGCCTGTTGTATATTTCTTGGTGCAAAGAAAAAAGATGCTTTTGTCAGCAAATGGAGGTGGAAAGAAGAAAGTGATGGGAAACTTTAAATATATGGGAACACTTTGCAATGGACAACCTGGAGTTCCTGTTGGAGGGTGGTCCTGCAGAGAAGTGTCTTGAGAGAGTGGAATAGTTGAGTGTTGCACAGGAAAGAAACATGGGCTGAATTTGGAACCAAGGTTCTGTTTCCAAAAATAGTTATATTAACTGCACAAAGCTCGTAGATCGAGGAAAACCTGTGCTTCTGTTCAGGCCTAGCAGGCCAGTAGGTCTCTAAGCCATCTGGCCTGCTTCTCCTGGGTTGCCCAACAGTTTATAACGTGACGTTTCCTCATCAAATAGAGGAGAGCTTACATATTTATTCGCAGAGATATGAGATTGTACAGAGGAAGAGTGATTTGAAATGGGGCAGAAATTAGGCCCATTGAAGATACTAGAAAAAAATTAAAACCGCTTCTGAAGCATTTCAATGAATCTGGCGAAAACCATTTTGATCTAATTTCAGACTTTTTGCCTCCAACTTGCATATAGAAATCACACCAATGATGATAACTAGATAGAGAGAGTTTTTTTTTTTTTAAAAAAGATGGAATAAAATTTTGTTTCTTTTATTGGTTATTGGTATTTCATCTGTTTTTTTAAAAAAAAGTATTCAGAGAAGGTTAGAATCCGGAGGATCATTGAAACAGAGATTAGAGGTGGGAAGGAGTGTAATGTCTGAAGAATTGGCTGCACTAGAAAGGTAGGCTGAGAATAGTGAGTGTTCTTGAGTTATTATGAGCTCAGACATAAATGGAAATGTGGTTGTCATGGGGACTATTTGCAGTAGCATAAAGTATTTTGGTTCGTCAGGAGAGATAGATCTTTTTCTAGCACTAATGTTAAGGTTCCACCCTCCCTGGAATCTCAAGGTACATCGGGAACCCCCGCACGTCCCACAGACCCGCTGGCTGGCACTGCCCCTCCACTGGTGTTCTGGGCAGGGCACATTTGCCATCTTACAACCTGCTTTCCTGGGATGTAGTTCTCTACCTTATGCCACTTCTTTCTCGATACAGAAAAGAGCCTGTCCTTTCATTCCCCACAGCATAGCTGGGGCCAAATCCTGACATTTAACTAAGCTTTCCTGAAGGTTTTTACATCAAGGAAGGGTAAGGGAACAGCCTTAAGACTGGGCCCTACATGAGGCTGCTCCTGGAGTACAGAAGCCGGCTTCTTCTCTGGCGCTGTCAGCGGGCAGCTCACCTGCTCACAGTGGGAGTGCCCTTCTCATCCCTCCCTGGACTCTGCCCTCAGTGCCTCCTCTTCAGCTACAGAGGGAGTTTTCCTCAAAGGATACAGTCTGCAGCGCCAGCCACACCTCATCGGAAACACACTTTAATTATTCTGTGGACAGCTCACTCTTCCTAGTCAGTAACCCGCTATTCCAGAATCCAGCAGTCACTTAACCTTTGCATAACCACTAGGATGTAAAGTATTTTCTCACCATACATGAGAGATCGGTTTCCAAAGGTGGATTTTAGTCCTCAATGATGAAGAAACAGGAAAACCACATGTAACTTGCCCATTTTCCCATATCACGGTTTTAAAAAATGTTGTTTAGACCCAGCCAGAGCATCCTATGCTCATGGGCACTCTGGTGCCACCCAAGACTTCCTTAACATTTTTGGCAAAAACAAAGCCACAGGATTTGGTACCTCTTGCCCTCCTCATCTCTCAGCACCTTCCTTGCCTTCTCCTTGTTTCCCAGGGGTCTTAGTCTTATCCTTGGCTTGGGAGAATAGTGTATGCACAGCAGGATCGGTGTTTCTAGTATTAAGGATCCAATTGACCTTTGCCCACCCCCAATCAAACCTGTCCCTTGTTAGAAGAGAGTGCAGAGGAGGGAGCAGCCTCTAGGAGTCTTCTTGGTAGGAAAAAGGTATGGATATCCTCAGAGCATCTCCTGCATGCCAGCAATCCACATGGCCTGTTTTCCAACACATCTTTGCACATCCAAACTGTCACTAGGCTGCAAATGTCTCACAGTCACAGGATGGGTCATTTCATGTTTCTGTGCCCCACAATGCTTGACTCTAAGAGATACTCAGAAATTAATTACCAAACTGACACCTAACACTATCTCCTAACTCTTTGTTAATTACAACATGAGCGAAGAGATCACAGGCTCCTTTGCAAGGGTTTATTTTTCCTTTTAGCAATACCTGTGCTTGAAGATAAATGCCCTGTTTTGTTGTGTACTTTGCAGTCCACCTGTGTAGACATGTAAACAGTCCCTATCATGTAGAGTGTTTAAAAAGCTGTCCAGGCACTTCTCAAAAGAAGACATTCATGCAGCCAACAAACATATGAAAAAAAAAAGCTCATCATCACTGGTCATTAGAGAAACGCAAATCAAAACCGCAATGAGATACCATCCCATGCCAGTTAGAATGGTGATCATTAAGAAGTCAGGAAACAACAGATGCTGGAGAGGATGTGGAGAAATAGCTTTTACACTGTTGGTGGGAGTAAATTACTTCAACCGTTGTGGAAGACAGTGTGGCGATTCCTCAAGGATCTAGAACCAGAAATACCATTTGACCCAGTACTCCCATTACTGGGTATATATCCAAAGGAATTTAAATCATTCTACTATAAAGACGCATGCACATGTATGTTTATTGCAGCACTATTCACAATAACAAAGACTTGGAACCAACCCAGTGCCCATCAATGATAGACTGGATAAAGAAAATATGGCACATATACACCATGGAATACTATGCAGCCATAAAAAAGAATGAGTTCATATCCTTTGCAGGGACATGGATGAAGCTGGAAACCATCATTCTCAGCATACTAACACAGGAACAGAAAGCCAAACACCACATGTTGTCACTCATAAGTGGGAGTTGAACAATGAGAATACATGGACACAGGGAGGGGAACATCACACACCAGGGCCTGTTGGAGGGTGGAGGGCAAGGGAAGGGAGAGCATTAGGACAAATACCTAATGCATGCGGGGCTTAAAACCTAGATGACGGGTTGATGGGTGCAGCAAACCACCATGGCACATGTATACCTATGTAACAAACTGACACGTTCTGCACATGTATCCCAGAACTTAAAGTATTAAAAAAAAAAAAAAAAAGCTGTCAAGGAAACATTTTATTTCCAGCTGTAGTGCCAGCCAGTAATATTGTCTGAGGCAGACTTCTCTTGGGACTGATTCTCTCTCCTGTGTGCTTTATGCCGACACCTGAGTTCAGCTGAGGTATTCTGGAGCCCAGGGGATCCCTGGTGGTTCCAAGCAGACTCCAGAGGGCTGGTGTAGGTTGTGTTTTAAGTCACAGAAACAGCTCCCGACATTGACTTGGTTTGTTGAAGGAGCTAATTAAATAATGCTAATAGCTGGCAAACAGTGATGTCAGATGGGTAAACAGTGACCCTGGCTGCTGAGTTGCGTGAGGGAAGGAAGAAAATAAAGGAGCAGGTCTAAATGTAGCCGAGGAAGGATAAGCCTTTTATATCTCATGCAGATTAGTAATAATTTTTATTAAAAGTGTGTCTAACCCTGTGGGCGAGTGCCACAAGATTTGGAGAGACTTTTCTTCAAAGATTTCTTCACAGAAGTAATCTATTTTATTACTGGGTAACTAGTTGAAAATAAGCAATATGCAATGAAATATTTGCCTGGGGTTCCTGACTGTTTATTCGAAGTTGCCAGAATGCCAAGAAAGAGGAATCCAAGGATAGATGAAGGGAGAGCTTCAGGAGTCAGGGGTCTCTTGGTCTGCCCATGTGTCTCTCTCTTTGCCCTTTTCAAATCCTCTCCAGCCTTCCCTCCCAGGGAGCTCGCTATGCTTCATGGCAGACTGGTGTTCTCTCAGTCTACCCCAACTATAATTTTGCTTGATAACATTCAGGGTATTGGTAGCTATTTCCTCAGTTACAAAGAATAGTGTGCGGTAATTTAGAAGCTTGATATCTGATAGAAAAAATTAGGGAAAATTACTGCAAACATGAGCAGTCGTGGGAACTTCATGGCTGAAGCTTTAAAGGTAGTTATTGATGGACATTTTTGTCTTTAGGGACAGTGGTACAGAGCTGGCTTCCAAACTGTATTCAGGTTAGTAATTTTTATCTCTATCAAAGCAATTTGCAGAATATGTACAGTATAGCTTTTTTCATAATTAAAAAAAAAAAACCCAACCTTTGGATTATATAAACTTAGACAAAAGTCTGGAAAAAAACCACAATAAACTGATAGGAGATGTTACCTCTGAGAAAGAAAGTGGGATTGGAATCTACAAAGGGTCCATTTGCTTTATATTATTTGAATTGTTTACAGTATAAATGTATTTTAAATATGAAGATTAAAGTGAAATGAATCCAAAGACAACTTCCAGAACATATAGGCATTTGTTTCAAACTTCTCTGGGGAGAAAAATGTTAGTATATTTTATTTACTTAATTTTGAGATGAGCGTAATTATTTTAATAAAATATTACTTTGAGTTTCCTTGGGCATATTTATAGTACCTAAATTTTCTAAAGTAGATACTTAAAAACATCAGTAATTAGTAACTTATCTTTGGCCACATAGTGGTAATGAGAAATTTGTTTTCCTTGAAAGACGATGTATATATTTATGGAGTAGTTTTGTTTTCAAAGTCTCATCTTGATTTATATAACCACATGATATTTTGGAAATGGTATAACAATTTTATTTCTGATGGGAAAGTACTTATATAAGTCTATCCTAGGAAGTTAAAAAGCTAAAATGGTTGCCATATAACCTGTAGTGAAGGCCATTTGCATTGGGCTGTTGTTCTTTCATCAGTTTTTACAAACTTGCTTGGTTTTGTCTTTTTTTTCTTAATGTGACATACGTATCCCTTGTTGGTAGTCTTTCTAATAGAGATTTAGTGGGAGCATAGATAATGGCAGAATGATTGTAGCTTTCACACGTGTAATTAACTTCTTGTAAAGTACAGTTCTTCAGGACAAATCTTGAAATAGAATGACTATTTCCAGATCTGGGCTTTTATCCCCCTCCTTTATAATTCAGTTCCTTTTAATTCTGTGCTGTCAGTTTAGTGATTCTTCAACAAGACTTCCCAAACTCCACATTTGTTTATGTCTTTTCTGGTTAGCTCTTTCTTTTCGTCAGATTATACATAAGTGTTTTTGAAATAGCTGCAAGGTTTGACCCCTATGTGCCCGGTGATTGTCCGTCAGTTATTTGAAAAATCAGACACTCAGCTGTTGTCCCTGTGGTCCAGTTTCTAAAACCAAGATTCATGAACTGTTTGGGGATAAGGGAAATGGAAGACAAACCGAGCTACTGTCTGTCTGTTGATTCTTGCACCTAGTGTTTTTCTGTACCCTTTTCATTCTGCCAGGGCGGGGAAAAATCATTCAAGGATGTTTACTGACATTTCTGTATATGTTTTTGAATGCCTCAGGAATTATTTGACTTTCTCTTTGTTATAGTCTAATCCTAAGTGTCTGGTTGCCCCAATGTATTTTTAATAGCCAAGAGACAAATACATTTAGTTTTCTTCCTTTTGATAAAAAGTTGTTTGAGAAAGGAAAGTATCATTTTGACCCATTTCTATTATTTTTCTTGCACATTTTAATTATGTTATAAAAATAGCAACAACAAAGTAACTTAGAGAAATCCAGGAGGAAATGAACCTGTTGACTTGGAGAATATATATTCATATATCACTGATCCTGTGTTTAATAGAATGTTTCTTAAAGAAAACATTCTTAGAATGGAAGACCATTCTAACTTAGAATGGAAGACCAATAGTAGGGGTAGCAAGACCCTAGTAAGTACCCTCACCACAGTGGACGGCACAAGGTGGGTCCCCCATAAATATTTGTTGAAATTTTTAAAACATGAATGGGAAAACTCAAGGAAAAAGATTGTTCCTGGAGGAATTCCATGAATTATTTATTTGTCATTTGGCGATAATACAGATCAACTGGAATGTGAATAATACAATTGCTTGCTTCTTAGAATCTATTCCACTTTCAATCTTTTCGAGTCACATTTGTAAGATTTACAGTACCTATGTTTCGATGACTGTATGGGCACCAATAAACAGTAGAGAACTTGTTTTCTTATAGCCATTTAAATTTTAATTATCATTGGGTAGTGAATGCCATCCCATTTGTTCCATAGGCTGATCTACCAAACTGGGAACTGGAGTTGAACTGAGGAGGGACCCAACAGAGTAATCGAGATGAAAGAGAAGTTTCAGAGATGTGAACACATAGTACAGCTAAAAACAAACTAGACATTTTTAGTGTATTTTAGAGAACTTCCTATGAGGTCACTAGGACTTAACGGCTGTGATCAGAGGCAGAGGCCAGAGGTTGCTACAGGCCACCATCTTGATCTGTCAAGATAACCTGGTCTTTTTCTACTTTAATATGGTGGTTTCTTAGAGCCCAGTAAAGAATAGATTGTTTACTCTTTGACCCTCCATTCCCTAAGGACTTTTTAAATAGCAGTTTGGAATCGGTGGGTACATTGCTTAACACTGAACAGGTATTTGGCAAATTCAAATGAGATTACAGAGATTCTTATGCACTGAAGATATTTAAAGAAGCAACTTTTGTGGACAGAGCCCATTCCCTGTAACCATAACTTTGACTCACCAGGAGCTGGGTTTCTGAGGCAACTGTTGCCTTTTTCTAACTGCAGCCATCTGTTTGTATATTCCCTTCTCTCCACCGGGAGCAAGGAAGACAAATGAGGAATGAAGATAAAATCCTAGATGGATAGCTGGGACTCATTCAGCTCAGGTTTTTGTCTAATCCAGTGGGTGGATTTGACTGTTTTTCATATGAAAGTATTTTAGCAACTTTTAGTGCTTTCTACAACTTCCATTTTCATGAGGTTTACAAACTGTGCTCTCTGAGGGTGGTCTAAGTGAGAACTGTATCTGTTCAGCTGATGTTGCAGGAGAGGATTTGGTGACACTATCAGGCCTTCATGATGCCATCAGTCTGGGGAAACTGACTCGTCCGTCCAACTCTTTGTTGAAAATTTAAATGCCAAATGACATATCAAGTACAGGTGGCCCTTGAACAATGTAGGATTAGAGGAATCAACCTCCTACACAGTTAAAAATCTATGTATAAAACTTAATTACTAATAGCCTACTGTTGACCAGAAGCCTTACTGATAACATAAGTAGTCAATTAACATAATACATATTTCATGTTATATACTGTATTCTTATAATAAAGTAAGCTAGGGAAAAGAAAATATTATTAAGAGAAAATATAATTACTGTTCATTAAGTGGAAGTGGATCACCTTAAAGTCTTTATCCTCACTGCCTTCACCTTGAGTAGGCAGAAGGAGGAGGCAGAGGAGTGTTGGTCTTGCTGTCTCACAGGTGGCAGAGTCAGAAGAGGTGGAGGAGGTGAAAGGGGAGGCAGGAGAGGCAAGCACACTTGTCACTTATACTGAAAAAAAATCTGAGTATAAATGGACTCGCACAGTTCAAATCTGTGTTGTTCAAGGGTCAGCCATAATTGCTAAAGTAGCGAGGCTGGAGATAAGATTATCTGGAGGGGGAAGATTGCTGGCCTATCCATCCTCATTAGATAGTGCTTATCCAATGCCTTGGTTTGCAGGATGCTGTAGTTCTCTTCAAAGCATTGTAGTCTTATAGCATTATTGTTCCTTACTCCCCTTGACTAGAGCAATTGAAATGTTAAAGGAAAACAAAACTTTCTCTAAAGAATGCCTGTGTAAATTGGTCCCTCTGTTTAATCTCCACAATTTTTCTACTTAAGTTGAATAAATGTTATTTTTTCCCAGAAGAAGTCAGAGAGCATGCAATCCTTTATAAATTGTGAGACCTTTGTGTGCATGTGTGCTGGGGCTGAGTGCAGGAGGTAGAGATGACAGTTTCCAGTGCTTTCTACGTGACACAGGTTAGAATTCCAGAACAGTGAAACTTTCCAAGAATGCCATTTCTTGGAAATATCTGCTTTTTTTTTTTTTTGAGGCGGAGGCTTGCTCTGTCACCTGGGCTGGATGGAGTGCAGTAGCCGGATCTCAGCTCACTGCAAGCTCTGCCTTCTGGGTTGACGCCATTCTCCTGCCTCAGCCTCCCGAGTAGCTGGGATACAGGCGCCCGCCACCTCGCCCGGCTAGATTTTTGTATTTTTAGTAGAGACGGGGTTTCACCGTGTTAGCCAGGATGGTCTCGATCTCCTGACCTCGTGATCTGCCCGTCTCGGCCTCCCAAAGTGCTGGGATTACAGGCTTGAGCCACCGCGCCCGGCCGGAAATAGCTGCTTTTTAAGGCCACCTTAGGCATGACTTTTAAAATGGAGCAATTAAAATTTGTATTTCAAAGCCATCTAATTGGCCCTCTATTCTTTTGAACTATGAGTGGTCTTTTTAAGTAGATTTCAGCATACTTAATTTTTTTGTGTATGTAACTTTGAATTTTTTTTTCTGATTCATTAGAGCTTTCTATAACTTGGCCAAAAAGTTATTTAATGTTGCACTAAGTGATAAGATTCTGTCTTCAAAATTCACATTGTTTTTGTCAGGCTTCACGATATTAGACTGTATTTAATGAGATGTTAGGAAAGGAATAATTTTGGGGGAAATACACTTGAGTCAAATTGAATTCTTAGCTTCGTTATGTTAATAATTATTTAATTCTAATTATTTTCTTTTAAAAGTTGCTTTCATTTTAACCATTTAATTAATGTTATGCTGAATTTTTATGTGCATTGAAATGCTTGTGATATGAATAATGCAAAACTTCTACCGAACACCGAGGTCTGTAATTATTGAAAGCGGAGTTTCTGAGTCTGCACTATTGACATTTTAGGACAGATAAGTCTGTACTGTTGGGGCCTGTCCTGTGCAAGGCAGAATGTTTAGCAGCATCTAGCGCCACCCACTAGATGACAGAATGCCCTACTCCCTTCCCCCAGTTGTGACAATTAAAATGTCTCTAGACATTGCCAAATGTCCTCTGGGAGGCAAAATTAACCCTGGTTGAGAACCACTGATATAAAGTCTAAATGCTTTCTTCCCAATAACAGAAAGGGATTCCTCGTCATAGAGAGTGAAAGCAGAAGCAGTGTGTGTTGCAAAAATAACTGTGGACATCTGAGTGGAAACATTGTATTGTAGATCATTGTCCTAAGTTAAGTAAAACTCAAAATCAAAGGCAGGCTAAATATTGAAATAATGCAAGAATCAATAAATTATTTGTATACAGAATATTTCTGGACCAAGATGGAAGTAGACTGAAGTACAATGTGCAGCACTACCTGGAGCAAGGTAGTAGTTCAGTGTCAACCCACTGAAGGAAACTGACAGATCAGATTCAAAATGCTGTTGACCTTGACGAATATTTCCCCTGAATATGTGTAATATCCTTGACCTATGTAAGATAACCCAACATGGACCAGAAACTTTATTGAGTCCCTAATTCCTATGTTTTGATGTTTCGATTTCACAGGTATTTCCAGCTTGCTTTTCTCTCTTGATCCTCCATGACATCGTGTTCTCTTGGTTTTCTTGTTGCCTCTTTGTCTCACCTTTTGACTTTCCTTTCTTAGGCCCTCCATCCAAACACTGGTTATTCCCACAAGCCAGGCCTTGCCCTCCTTTTTTACTTTCCTTCTTCATTAACTCTCAGTTACCTCAAATACCAGCTCAGTCCTATTCCCAATCTCCAAAAGCTGTAGAAACATTTTTTTTTCTCATAACTCCTTTGTTGGCAAAAGCTGACCCAATTAATATGAAGCTTTTGTAGTCATCATTGATCCCACCTAATGTAAATGTATGTGTGTATACCACTGCAGAACTGTTAATATGCTAATCAAAGGCCACTGCACAAATGTCATTGGTAAGGATAAGTAATGTGTGATGTATGTGCTGCACCATTTTTCTAAAATCTGAACAATGCAGAATTCTAACATGTTTGGCTCCCCAAGCATTGGGTAAGGTACAACTACTACTTTTAGCCTCACAAGCCAATAGCTCTTAATGATCACTTCATTGCTTACCTTTTGGATATCTTCGGCTATTGATGGAGCATTCTTTCAATGCTTGAAACATTTTTTAAAAAATTATGGCAATTCATTTTCCTTGCTCTAAGAAACAGAACATTCCTAATGGAGTTGTTGGTACTAAGTACTCTAGTCTTCAAAACTTGAGGTTATCTTTTTCTTTTTAAGATGGAGTCTCGCTTTTGTCCCCCAGGCTGGAGTGCAATGGTGTGAACTCGGCTCACTGCAACCTCCGTCTCCCGGGTTTAAATAATTCTCCTGCCCCAGCCTCCCAAGTAGCTGGGATTACAGGCACCCACCACCACGCCCGGCTAATTTTTTTGTATTTTTAATAGAGACAGGGTTGGCCAAGTTGGTCTCAAACTCCTGACATCAGGCGATCCGCCCACCTCAGCCTCCCAAAGTGCTGGAACTACAGGCGTGAGCTACCGCACCTAGCAGATGTTATCTTAATATTTCCTTTTCTCTACTTGCTTCTAGATCCTCATGCACAAGTTTCTTTTCATCTTTGTTATCACTTGCAGTAACTTTAGCCTTGAGGTGCTGGATCAGCCCCCATTTGCACATGGCCCGCATATCTGTTGTTTTCCTCTTTCTATGATCTACTGGGACTTTGCAGAGTAACTTTCTAGGCATTTCCACAACCGCCCTGGCATGGCCTCATCTCTAGCCATGTAGCAACAGGGGCTTTTCTGCACCATTGACACACACAGGTTCTTTAACGTAAACTGTTTTGATGCCATGTCCTGTTCATTGGTTGATTTTCTCTCCCTGACTGCAGAGCTCCTTTTCTGATTATCAGTCCATCATCCCCCTCGGTTTTCGTCTTCTCCTTACAACCTTTCCTCAGTGCAGTGAGTCACATTTTAGAGGGGGCGTTGCCTTCCAAAGGCCTAGTAAAAATGCAAAATTCACAAAAATCAGACCTATTTTTTGGTAGGAAATGATTCACATTACCTAAAATTGTAAGCGTAAAGTGACAACCTTTTAATGTTTTATGTCACTATTTCAAATTCACAGAAAATAAGACCATTTGGAAGTCTATCTACCAAGAGCTAATCTGACTTTGTCTTTTTGTCTGCACTTAGACTGCAACTGGTGGTGTTGCACCATCCACTTGCTCCAGTGCCCAGATACTTCATCTTCATTTAGAGATAGCTCATTCCTCTGACCACTCTGAAAATGTTTTAGTATCTACGATTTGTAAGCCATTTTAAATAATAATGCATTATAATATCATGGCTTTCTGGTAGCTAAAATGAAAGAATAGTGGGAGATTTCTGCTCAGTTGAAGAACTCTACCCCACTGGTACAGATAGCAGATCATCAAGAGCTTGGAGGGGCTTCAGTAGCACACCCCAGACTTTGACCCCATGAGCATTATCTAGAGCCACACTTTAACCAGTGTGTTGAAAGAAGACGTAAGTGGTATGCTTATTGTCTTAGATTGTTAGAACTGCTGTCCTAGAATAGTATAGACTGGGTGGCTTACACAGCAAACATATGTATCTCATAGTTCTCAAGGCTGGGAAGTTCAAGATCAAGGTGCTGGCAGATTCAGTTCTTACTCAGGACCCTCTTCTTGGTTTGCTTTGTCCTCACATGGCATAGAATGGAAGCTCTGGGGTCTCTTCCTTGTCTTATAGGGACACTAATCCCATGATGGGGGCTCCACTCTCATGACTTTATCTAAACCTAGTCACTCCAAAGGCTCCATCTCCAAATACCATCATATTGGGTATTAGATTTTAATGCATGAATTTTGGAAAGACACAGATATTCAGTTCATAGGACTATCTTACTAAGTTACTGGTGAGTGAGAAAATCTAATGATTAGATTAGATTATCTAGTTATGGGTCAGAGCTCACAAAGTCTTATTAATGTTTGTGATATTGCACATTCTCCATGTGTGTCCCCAACGTCAGTTATCTAAGCATTGGCCAGGGCAATAGCTTGATATTATGAATTCTTGAAATTTAAGGTAGGGTTTGATACAGAGTAAGCTAGCCATGTGCTATGACTTGTTAAAGCAACCACAGAACAGGGACATGTGTAGAAAGGTGTATGGACCTTGGGAGGTAGTAGTCTCACTGCATTCCCCCAAGTCATCAATCTGTTTGCTGTGTTGACTGCATCTGGCTCTCCTTTCTTGTTCTTACCATCACATCTTCTTTGTGCTTTATTATGTAAATTTTCTTTATATATATATATATATATATATTTTTTTTTTTTTTTCTTTCTGCTTGCAAGTCTTTAGTGCTAATAGACTTTTAGCTGCCTGGGAACAAGGACTATCTGTTCATCTTTCCTGTCTCCAGCTCTAGCAGAGTACTTGGCATTTAATCCTCTCTTAATAAAAATTGCCAAACTGCCTCTGTCACCCATTTCCTGGGGGATGCTGGCAAACCAGGTGACATCTAGAAGGGGGGCAAGTAGATTTCTGAGAACTTTTTGAATCCAAACGACATAAGGTAGCATAATGAGTAGTTGATGGAACTGTGATTGTTTAGGCTGGAAAATAATTATGTTTGCAAAATATGTTATGATTTCTGGCACACAGAGCATGGGATACAGAAAGGAGATAAAACAGTGGTTAAGAATTTATAGGAGTGCCACCTTGGACAAGTCTTGATGTATCCATTTGTCAAATTGGGACAGAACAGAGTGATTACCCCATTGGGCAGTTGAGAAGCATTAGTGCTTGGGGAGGTATTGATAGTAAGTGGTCAGTAAGTGGCACAACTTTCTCTATTCTTCTACCTATATTTTCTCCTTCTCCTCTCTTTCTCCTCCCCCTCCTCCTCTCCAGCTTTCCACTGGGGGCATTATCATATCTATTGTATAGACAAGGAAGATAAGGTCAGAAGGGTTACATGATACATTTGATGTTTCTTTAAAATATGTGAAAGAAGAAACCGTAATCTAAGTTTGGGCCCATTATTCTTTTTTGGACACAATGTCCATCTTCAAACATTTGGGAAAGCAGTACGTAGAAGACAGAGGTGACTCAGTCTGCATTGCTTCAGAGGGCGGAGCCAGGGCCCATGGGTAGATAATACCCGCAACAATACAAGGTGGCAGGTGCAATCAACTTCTCTTCTTCCCTGGCATCAGGAATGGCACTGTGCAGATCGTAAGGAGTCCACAAATCATTGAATTAATAGAATTTCACTACTGAAACAAGGACTAGGGTCTTATTATATTCTGTCAGCGAAACCAAGGTTTGAAAAGTTCTTCTGCTATTAAAATATGTAGAGAGAGAGTTCTCAGGAGTGATCAGAAGGACACACAATAGCAGAGATGGAAGGAGAACTCAAGCGCAATCAGAGCTTTTTCAGGAATTCAGTAAATGACTAGTTGCATTAATTCTCAAGCTATTTTTGAGAACTGAGTGGTCAGCAGTTTTCAGGAACTGGTTTTATTCTGTCAGGAAGACTGGGGAAATGAAGATGATATTTAAAAATAAGATCCATGGTAATTGTGGAAGTGCCCATAAATTCCCGGTGCCAGGATAGTCAAGGAGACAGGAGAAATAGAGCATCTTTTACATTATCAACATACTGAATGGGTAACCTTACCTCATTTGGTATGTCTTCACATACCTTTTTAAACATACTTTTCTCACGGTGAAACACTTTTTATGCAGTGATTTCTATTCATTCTTTTGGCTCTTAAGAAAAAGAATCTTGTGTATTTTTTTAAAGCATGATGAGAATAAGAAATGCAAGATATATTGAAGGAGAGAATCAAGAAGACAATATTAGCATTTTGGGGTTTTTTTTTTTTTGAGACGGAGCCTCCTTCTGTTGCTCAGGCTAGAGTACAATGGCGCAATCTCGGCTCACTGCATCCTCCACCTCCCAGGTTCAAGTGATTCTCCAGCCTCAGCCTCCTGAGTAGCTGGGACTAGGCATGCGCCACTGTGTTTGCCTAATTTTTTTTTTTTGTATTTTTAGCAGAGATGGGGTTTCACCATGTTGGGCAGGATGGTCTCGAACTCCTGACCTCAGGTGATCCGCCCGCCTCGGCCTCCCAAAGTGCTGGGATTACAGGTGTGAGCCACCACACCCAGCCAACACTAGCATTTTTTTAGTGCTGCACTATAGCTAAGCTGTCATACATATCATCTCATTTAACTCTTCTTCATTTCATGCACATTTTGCAGAAAAGAATTTGAGACTCACAGGTTAAATAATTTACTCTAGACTCTGCAGTAAAGAAGTAATGATCTATCTTAAGAGGCAGTCAACAGAGAGAAATTTTTCATAGAAATATTTCTTTACTTCTCTTTTTGAAATTGTCTGGGAGCCCTAAATTATAAGGCAGTTGGTGGCATCTGACATATGCTTGATTTCCCAAAATACTCAGATGTCGCATACAAGTAATATCTCTGCCTTATTTATTTCATCCTCATTCATATTTTCCCCTAACTCTGTGCTTCCATCTATTACCCCCTGCGTGATAAAAGTGTGTTATTCAGGAAGCCATAGTAATTATGTATCAGAACTAATGGAAAAGAGCCTGGCAAATATATCTACTTGTTTTATACATGAGCAGAGTCAATAGAATTATCCTTGTGATCTGGAAGGAATTCAAAACCATGCAGATGATTCTGAAAATATTCTTCATCTTCAAGAACCCAGCTAATTTTTTGAGACACAAATTTTTGATGCTATCCCTCATTTGAAGCCTAAAAATGTATTTGCCATCCTGCTGCAGAAAGATGTGGAGGTCAGGGAATAATGTGGTGGTCTACTTTAAAGATTAGCTTCTTTTTCCCCCTTAAACATTTAGAAATAAAATATTTGTACCCCTTCACTGGCAGAAATTCAGTAGCAATGATAAAAATAGAGTTACCTTCTGTGTATAGTGTTGCCTTTACTGTTGCTTTGTTTCATAGTTTTATAAATTGGGCTTTCTGGTTTCCTTGGAAACCCAGTTGTCGGCATTGGTTGCTAAGGAGCAGCCTTGGCTGCACAAAGCATAAGGAGCTGCGAGTCTGCTACCGAGTGACTTCATTCTTGGCAGTAACAGGCAGTGGGACTCTTAGGACCCGCTCATGGGGGGCCTCCATCTTGATTTTCAGCGTGAAGAATTTCTATGGCTCTTTCTGATCTTTATTCTCCTGGCAGTTACCAAAGCTATAGGTGCCTGTAGGGGCTGAGAATTGTGTAGCATTTAAGAGCATCTTTGTCCTCAACTCTATTTTTTCAGTCACTTGCTATCAATGATTTATTCAACAACAAAGAATCTTTTTCTGCAATTATAAGATCCCAAATAAACTGTATTGTCTTCTCTGTTTTTAAGATGGGGGTCTTCCTTCTTAAGTTTTGCAGTAAACAATAATGGAAGAAGCTAAGAGTTGTTCATCTTTGCAAATCAGTGTTGTAGCATGATGCTGATAACAGACTGTGTCTGATCTACATTTTCTAATATTCCAGTTTGAAGAACTAGAGATTATAGTACATGTAACTACCATAACTAAATGGTTATCCAATTAAAACAAAAAACAAAGAACTGTATCCCACATTTTCTGTATTGGCATACAACAGATATTGTAGTTCTTATAGAAATACATCCCTAACTTGGGTTATACCGATTTTTGAATATGACTGTATAAGCTTTTAGGCATAGTAATTCAGGTGCAGGTTTGTCTGTGGTTGTGGTCCACAGGTCTGTTTCATGGATGTATGCTGCACAAGGAGGTCAATGATGTGCTAATCTTTGGATCAGAGGTAGCAAGTTCCTCATTTTTTGAATAAGTGTTAAGGACACGTGCAAGCTCCAATTCCATAGTTCAGGTGTGAGCCAGACAGAGCCATCCTCCTTGGCTGTCAGGCTGGAGGGCTGATTTGTGTTACAGCAGGTGGTGATGGAATTAAACCCTAACAGAACACCATTCATCTTCCTTGTTTGTTTTGGGTGATAGCATTGTGCAAATTCATGATATTGTTTTATCTCTCGGATATCTTCAGATACCTACTTTTAGAGGTAGGTTTTTTTTTTTTTTTTGTAAACCCACATAAGTGAGACTCTTGTCTTACCCTCTCTGAACCTCATATTCATTATCTCTAGAATTGGGCAAATAATAATACCTTGTATGGTTGTTATAGGAGTGAGATAGCCTATGTGAAATGTTTACTTAGGTATCTATCCCATAAGAGACCCTTAAAAATTGTATCTGTTTCCTAGAAAAAGCAAATCCGTAAAGACAGATAGATTACTGGTTGTCTGGGGCTGGGCTTAGGAGGATAGCATGACTGCAAACAGGCATGAGGGCTCTTTCCAAGGTGATGAAAATGTTCTAAAACTGAATTGTGGTGGTGGTTGCCCATTGTATGTATTTACTAAAAATCATTGAATTATACGATTAAAATGAGTAAATTTTATGACATGTAAGTTATATCTCAATAGAGCTGTTTTAAAAAGTAGTAGCTGTAAGTGGTACAGTAGAGAATTAAACTTTGCTTCTCATAGGCTATTCTGGATGAACGAGTAATATCTTAGAGGATTTGAGGTGAGATATCCCAGAATCCATGTAATAATGAGTGTGAATGATAATGAGATCTTGTTGATGTTCTATATTATGATACAACAGAAAATGATTATTCTTTGTGATTATCTGATATTATGTAATTTCCAGTTCTATAGAAACCTCCAACTTTCATGACTATAGCAAAATAATTACTGTGGTTTTGTAATGGATTTGGATGACTCTTTTTAACAAGGTAGAGCTGCTGGTTGCAGGGTGTATGGCTGTGATTCTTCTATTGAGACTCGTTGTCATCTGGCTGGATTGTATCTGTTCAGTCCAACAGCTTTATTGAGCACCTAATATGTGTTAGTGATTTTCTAGAGGTTGGGGGTAGAAGAAGAGAGGCACTCAGTTTTAGATGTGATAAGTTTGAGATCTCTTGTTAGTTGTACAAGAGGAGGTACTGCATAGGCAGTTGGCTACAGGGCTGGCATTCAGGAGAGAAGTCTGGCCTGAAGATATAAATTAGGAAGACATTAGCACATAGATAATATTTAAAGTAATAAAACTGGGTGAACTCACAAAGGAAATATGTGTCATTAGAGAAGGGAAGAGTTTCAAGGACTGACCTTAGGTTGCTCCGAAACTAAGAGATGGGAAAAAGAAAGGGCACCCGCATAAAGGACTGAAAAGGAGTGACTGGTTAGATAGGAATCAAGTCAGCAGAATAGCATGCCCTGAAAGCATATCCGGGACAGAGGGACACCTCTGTGCATACACTGCTAATGGCTCAGATAAGATGAGTCCTGAAATGTGATGATTGAGTAGAATAACCTGGGGCTGTCTGATGATCTTGGCACAAGCAGCTTGGTGGAAATAGGTGAGGGAGTTAGTTTAGGAAAAAAATGAGAGGAGAAATTGATGCAAACGTAGCCAAGTCTTTCAGGAAGAAATGGAGAGGAAGCTGGTGAAGGAAGTAGGGTAGTAAGAATGGCTTCAATCTGATATTTGAATTATTAAACATTGAGAATTTGGTCTATATGGAGTAATATAGATTTTAATTTCTTTGGCATGCCTCTGTCGATCAATATATCTTTACCGATATTTTTCCAGCTTTGATTTGCAAGCTCTCAGCTTTTACAACAAAATTCAAGTTCTGCTGTGTGTGAATGAATCAATGTAAAATTTTTTCCTACAAGCAAAAAGCAATATAGCCTAGTGGTAAGCACCATGCACTTTATGTCAATCAAACTGGAGTGTGAGTCTCTCTTCTGCTCCTTGTTAGCTGTGTGAACTGGGAAAATTCTTAGTGTTTCTTAGCCTTGGTTGCCTCATTTGTAAAATTTGGATAGTAGCATTCTTGCCTTTTAGAATTATTATGAGACTTAAATGAAATAACACAAAGTGCCTAGTCCAGCATCTAACACCTATACTTCCTGGTAAAGTTTAGTTTTCATGATAGCCACTAATTTATACTTTGATGTGGAGTAACATAGCATAGTAGAAAGAAGGTGGGATTTGGAATTGGCCACACTTGAGTTTCTACCCCATTCCATCTCTCACTGTCTGTACATATTACTTAATATTGCTGAATTTGTTTCCTCATATCTGAAAAGAATATAATAATACTTAACAGAATGAGGATTCAATGAGATATGTATAAAATCACATAGAAAGTGCCACACAAATATTAATTTTATTTATTTAAAATGAAGTTGTATTTTATAGAGATTACATCTCTTCTATTACATGTATTTACTGAGAAAGGAGAAATCTTAATATACTTTTGCAGTTTTAAGTGTTCAATTTCATGGGAAATTTGGGCTCCAAATAGAATGCACTCCAGTGGCAGTGTAAGGAGATATGTTCATATTATTTCTGGTCAAAAATTCTCAACTGTTAAAATGCTACAAGCAGAAGAATAGAAATGTGCATTCTATTATGCAATTATATAAAAAAATTTCCGTGTAGACTGACTCATTTTGCTCTAAGTGACTTAGCTTGGAGGCCAAGCAAGTATCTTTCTGCCAGAACACCATGTCTCCTAGGTCTCTTTATAAAGATAGGGGCCGGGCGCGGTGGCTCACGCCTGTAATCCACTTTGGGAGGCCAAGGTGGGTGCATTGCCTGAGGTCAGGAGTTAGAGACCATCCTGGCCAACATACTGAAACCCCGTTTCTACTAAAAATACAAAAAGTTAGCTGGATGTGGTGGCAGTTGCCTGTAATCCCAGCTGCTTGGGAGGCTGAGGCAAGAGAATCGCTTGAACCCAGGAGGTGGAGGTTGCAGTGAGCTGAGATCGCGCCATCACACTCCAGCCTGGGCAACAAAGAGTGAGACTCCATCTCAAAAGAGAAAAAAATAAGTTAAAAGAATAAATAAAGATGTGAAAAAATGATACATAACAGCTGGTAAAAACCAAAAGTGAAGGAGAATGTAGTCAGTCAATCATTGAAGAAACTTTCCAAGTAAGAACAAACTAATGGTAAAAACTTGAAATTAGTGTGACCTTGTTTGATAAATATCTAACCTAACGTCAGAGACATCCTCTGACCAAAAACTGGGGTGACTTGGATCACTTTTGAGTCCTCTTGGTCACCCTTTACGGAGGGAGAATAGTGAAGTCCAGTACTGTTACTACAAGTTTACGTTTATAGAGTACTCAGCCCTTTTCAAAATACTTTCATGAGCTTTGTTGCTTGTAATTCTCAGAACCATCCAGTGAGATAAGTTTTGAAACTTGCATTATGTCCTTCTTAAAAAGAAACAAATTGTTTCTTTGGAAGATGTTGTTACTGCCTCGGGGTCAGGACTGGGACTGTGGCCACTTTAGGATGTTTTTGGATTTAAAAAAAAAAACATTTTTTTCAGCTTTTCAGGCATTATGCAACAAATGTGAATGGTCACATTCTGAGCTTCCTTGGAGACTTAAGGATTTTATTTTATTTTTCATAACACAAGCCTCTTGCATCAAAATTCATTTCTAACCTCACTCTTTTCACCAGACACAAAGTTGGCCCTCAAAGAGTCCTTTTTTGACTGGCTGATTGCAGTAACGGCCGGGCATCCTGCTGGAGCACATGTGATCATTCTAGTTCATTTCGACTGCTGATGGATGCTGTTGCTCTGTAGTTATTTTAAAGGTATAGCACTAAGTTCTGACGGTTAAAACGTTTAGATGATATGCATTGCGGTTCACTATGGTGTACACCTAACAAGTTGAGTACTGTCACTGGTCAGAGAGTAATGGGGGCACATCCAAACAGCAGATATTTAGAAGCAATTCCAAAGCAACACAAAAATAAGGCTAATGTTGTGACCCAACCTGAGTGAAGGCAAGGATCCAGGTGGGAAGAGGTGTGGCTCTGGGAAGGATGACCTGTCTTTTGGAGAGGAGTCTAATTTGATGGGTGGAGAGGATGGGACGGAAAAATACCATGAATATAGGGGAGATGAAGCAGGCCATTTCCTGTCACTGCCTTAGTGACTGAAAGTTGCCTTATGAGCAAGCATTGTTGCTTGCAAGCTGTCTAATATGTGGAGCCTCAGGGTGAAAAACAAAATCAATTTTAACAAATTAAGGAATGTTCTCATTGAAGAAAGAACCATGAATAGTGGTGTATTCTTGGTTTCTTCACTTCTTGTCTTTATTTCTGTTACATGTTGGCATAGTTACTTAGCTTAATTTAAACTTAATTTAATATCGCTTGGATTCAGGGAGAGGACTGTGTTTTAAAAGAATCCAGAGCCCTTGAAACCTTTTTCTCCAGTTTAATAGAGTTCAGAATAATATTTTCCAAGCATTATTTTCTGGACTCTACTTTTCCAAGAAGACTTTGTGCCTAGTTTCTTTCCTCATCAGTGACCAATTCCTACAAAACTTCAGTTTCTTCTTCTGACAAATAGAAATTAATGCTAAGTGTCTCATGGGATTATTAAGATTAAATTGTTATAATGTGATGTGAAAACTGCATTCACGGAAAAATGCGATAGACTATGCTAAAGTGACATTATATGATAAAATGTAAAGCTATAACTTTTATCTGACTGCTATATTTGGAAACAGTAACAAATTTTATTTTATTTTTCCTTGGTCTTGGCTTACCTTCACAGTAACCTGGAGTTTTCAACTCATCCAAACCAGTTCAGTATGTTTTGAAAGGCTATGTACTTTGTAGCACCCATCACTCACTCTCTTGGAAAGAGGATTTGAAATGCCCTGTGTTGAAGCTAGTGAGATGAATTATGGATTTTTCCCCCTCCATTTTCTTAAAGCAGTCCAGAAGTTTATTGTGGAGAACACATTTAATTTGAGTTGTGTGTCTTAGACCCTATTGTTTCTTAGGTCATGAGAAATATTTTTAAAACTGTCTTTGTTGATCAGATTAACTAGTTATTAAATATAGAATTTTTAGAAAACAATTATGAGAATTTGTTTAAAAAAAAAAAAAAGACTGTTCTCTATCAAGATTCAGCCAAAAGAAAACGTTTAAAAGTGGAATTTGTTAAATCTAAGGATTTAATTTTTGGCCGATAAAAGCTATATTATACAAGTTTTACATAGAAGTTCTCCAAAGCTGAGTTTAAGATTTATTTAGAGAGGCTTATATTCACTGAATACCAAGCAGTTCTTTTTATTGCTGCTTTGTGTAAAGAGTTTAGGATTGATTTAATATGGGCTCTTATTTATAACTTGAGACCAAGACAGTGTAGCTAGCCAAAACTATGTACAGTGTCAAGTGCATTTTAACTAGATACAGATACATTTATCTTTGTTGCCCAGCATGAAATCAGCCAGGTCATTTACTGCCAGAGTAATAGGAACAGAATGACTTTACAGGCTTAGCAAATTTGGCTCTACTTTTTGATAACCATAAATTTTCAGGAATCACAATATAAAATGCTGGAAAGATGTCTTGTGGATTTTTAAAATATTAATCATTGTGGTCACAGTCCGTGGTTATGTTCTTCTTAATACTTAATTTTTTTCTTTCTGTACTTGAAAAATGTGAACACTTTTATATATGCGTTTACATCATTCCTTTTTGCTCCCTAATATGTAGACCAGTAACTTTTTGTTTTCCATCTAACACAGATGTCCCCTATAAAACATCTGGCTGAAGACAAAGCAGATTTGTGTTCTGTGGGGGGCAGCAGACTCTTCTCATTTAGCATAGTGGTTTTGGGGGGTGTTGCAGGAAATGCTGCCTGCTGTGTCAGCTCCTAGGAGAGAAGGGAATACCTCCGAGAAGCAGATTGGAAACCTAGTGGAAAGAACCCTGCCATTTCAGTGGCACCATGATTGTCCTTGGGGAGGTAGAGCTGAGGTGTGGCACCAAGACCCACTCTCCCCAAGGCTGCTTAAGGCCTTAGTTTCTGAATTATGATGCAAAAGAAAGGAAAAGAGGCCTGTTGTTAGCACAGATTCTTTCCAGACCTCCCCTCTACGATGGTAGAGGATGCATGTGCCCGATTTAGTTGGGCCATGCTAAGTTCATTACAGCTCCTCTAAGTGAATGAAAACCATAGAGAGAAATATACCAGTGGTTACTTCAAACAATATCTTGTTTCTTATTGTAACAAAATCTGTTTGGGAAAATGCTGTTATTTAGGCTCATTTTACAGCCCAGGAAAGAAGTGTTGTGGCCAAGGACCAACGGGGCAGCTCTATCCTTGGATTCTAATATTCCGGGACCGTTCTGTTCCAGACCAACCTCATGGGAAGAGGTGGATAAGCCCTGGCTTGATTTCTAACCTCCCTCCTTCTGTGCTGCCTAAACATGGGAAGTGACTTGACCCTTTCCAACTCTCAGGTGCCTGATCTTGTGGGAACGTTATGTGCTCAACACACTTCATAGGGTTATTTGAGGTGCAAATGACACCATGTATATTGTAGCTCTTAGCATATTATAAAATGCTATTTAAATTAGACACGATGAAGTTGTTGTTATTCTGATATCTGGGACTTGTATTTTTATTGTGTGTTCTTAGGGGGTGGAAAATATAGCATTTGAAAATAAAAAACAGCCATAATTTTACACCAGGAGCTTTACAATTGCTGTTACCATTGCCATTGTGTATAAGTGATTCAGAATGTGCATAGATATTCTACTATATATTTAATTGTATATCCTCTATTCTTTTGTTGTAATATAATAGCGTAAGTATTTTTTCCATTTTACAATGTCATGTTAATGATTATTTAACTGTTGGCTTTTTAGATTTCTGGACAATTTTAAAACAATGTGCCTAATTAGCCAGATGAGTCTTTCCTTTGTCCAGTCGCCTTTAGTCTCTAGCTGACCTTACTTTAGGATGTGGTGTGACAGGTAGCACAGAGAATTTTGGATTCTCAGGGGTAGGTTCAATTCCTATAGTTCTAGAAATAAGAGGGTTTAAACCTCTACTATTTACTCTATCAAAGTAATTCTTTTGTCAGACGTATTTCTTACATTTGGGGCAGGATGCTGGAGATTGTGATGGGTATTGAAATATATCATATGAAAATATAGATAGGTTCTTAAAAGCTCAGAGGCCTTGAATCTCCACATCAGTCTTTGAAGAGTTGCCTTGCTGAATTATTCTTCCTTTCCAGTTTTCCTTTTAATCTTATAGGAAGAATGACCCAAATTCCGAATCACTAGAATACCAACTAACATTTACAGAGTCCTTATTCTGTGCCCACATGATTAACATCACGTCTCATTTACTCTTCACAACAACCCTGTGAGATGTGTGCTGTTTCTATGCTCGTTTTGTAGATGAATAAACAGAGGCACTCAGAGATTAAGTAATTTAAGATCACATAGTATATGGTAGAGGTGGGATTTCAATTCAGATAATTTCTCTGGGAAATCCTAGACATTAGATGGCACAGATAACTGAGAAGTCCATTCATTTTGTGTTCATGCTTCCTATAGACTGCATATTTTCTTCAACTATTCTCATGTATCTGCAGTCTGTTTAAAGTCAAGAATTCCAAAGAAAGCATTTTTTTACAGAAGAGTGCTTGGTGAACATTTCTAGCATTGTTTAGGAATATCGATCAATTATTAGTACCATTGCCTTTCATTATTTAATCATGTTTAAGAAAAGGTAATGAAGTCAAAGTAATGGCATGGTGACCTGTTTTTACTTGAGAAAAAAAATGCGGATGATAGGAGATAAGTACCCTATTATAGAATAAATACGAAGATTTTACACTGAACTTTAATGTTTCATTACCTTTCTTCTTCTTCTTCTTTTTTTTTGTACAATAGACTCTGTTATTCCTGGTAAAGATGAAGTTACCCATTTCTTGCTTTTCTTCTGACTTTCTTTCTTTTCTTTTCTTTTCTTTTTTTTTAATAGACGGAATCTCACTCTGTCGCCAGGCTGGAGTGCAGTGGCGCTATCTCGGCTCACTGCAACTTCCGACCCCCTGGTTTAAACGATTCTCCTGCGTCAGACTCCCAAGTAGCTGAGATTACAGGCACACACCACCACACCCAGCTAATTTTTGTATTTTTAGTAGAGATGGGGTTTCACCATGTTGGCCAGGATGGTCTCGATCTCCTGACATCGTGATCTGCCCACCTCGGCCTCCCAAAGTGCTGGGATTACAGGCATGAGCCACCGTGCCCACACCACCCCCTACTTTCTCATGGACTAAAGTTAAATGGACCTTTGTCTTTTCTGCAGGAAAATGGCATTTGTGTTGCACAAGAGCAAACTTATGATGCACAGTTCACCATACATATTTCCTTCTGGACATTTGCTACAGTATTTTCAGTGATGCCTAAAGCTTTGTGACTTTTCAGATTAGTTGATGCTTCCTTTTACCTTAAATGTTAAATTCAATGAATGCCTCTAATAAAAATCTTGTGCATAGCAAGAAAGTAACATCATGTGTGAACAGTATTCATCAAATACTGTGAGGCGCTTCCCAGTGTTCGCTTACTTTTAGTGTGAGATGTTTATCATACCTTTATTACTTCTCATTTTACCTATTATAGGTTAATTACAGTTGTCAGAGTGCTAAAACCTACCCTTCAAGTCGTGTTTTAAAAATGTAATGATCTGTTTTAATGGATTGTAGAGATTGCTTATGACAATCCCGACTCATCATTAATTTAGTCATGTAATAAATATTTATTGCCTGCATTCTCTGTGCCAAGCTGAGTACTAGGAACTGAGTATATACTAATTAATAAACCTGTTATTTGAAAGCATTTTGAGAAGATTGAATTCCTGACCAGCTACTCTGAAAAATACACCAAATATTATTGTCCAGTAAGAGAACAATTCTGTTAAGTTCTTTTCACATTTTCTTAGAAAGGTGAAAAGAAACAAATTCTCCTATTCTGACTGTTTCCTAATTCCCATCTAGCAAAAGGGTGAGTGGTCTGGCAGGTGTGGTCACTTCTGTAATATTGGGCATACCTGTCTGCTTCTTAACGTCTCTTTGCTGATGCCAGACTTACTCCAAAATAAGAGTCTCAAGGCCTTGAAGTTACTGAGAAGCAGAGTGTGCATATTTTTTTCTCTTTTCTTTTCTTTTTTTCTTTTGAGACGGAGTCTCGCTCTGTCGCCCAGGCTGGAGTGCAGTGGCCCGATCTCAGCTCACTGCAAGCTCCGCCTCCCGGGTTTACGCCATTCTCCTGCCTCAGCCTCCGGGTAGCTGGGACTACAGGCGCCGCCACCTCGCCCGGCTAATTTTTTGTATTTTTTTTAGTAGAGACAGGGTTTCACCGTGTTAGCCAGGATGGTCTCGATCTCCTGACCTCGTGATCCGCCCGTCTCGGCCTCCCAAAGTGCTGGGATTACAGGCTTGAGCCACCGCGCCCCGCTTGTTTCTCTTATATATTTTGAAAATGGTCAGAGTCTAACTGAAGCCATGATCTAGTGGCCTAGCTTCCTTGTAAGGCAGAGAAGACATTCAGAGGGAAGAAGGACCCATGTTCTCTCTGGCTCTTCAGTGTTTTTGTCTTCCTCTCTTGTAATATCCCTGGACCCCAGGCTAGGAGAGGAAGAACTGGACCTCCAGAGTGGTCATCTAGACTTTTCCATCGTATCTAAAAGGCAAACCCAAAGGCACTTTGTAGTATTCTGGTGACATTGGAGGAGCTTTCTGCTAAAAGTTAATAATTTTTATCATAGCTGAGATGATGAAAATCATGATCAATATCAGGATCAGTTCGTTTCCAAATGCACATGGTGCTGTATTGGCTCCAGGCAAGTTGAATTAAACAGACGCAGGTCCTGTTCTCATGAGGCCACTGGCAGCATGTTACATGTAAGCAACTGAAGGATATCAGATGCGGACATCCACAAACAAATACACAAACACCTTGCTTTATGGTCGTCTCAGGAAATATTAAGTTTGCCGATGACATTTGGGTCAGGATTATCGACCTTTTGATGTTAGTAGACATCACAGTGACCTGAACATATTGTCAAGTTAGATTATCAAATTGGAATGATGGCTTGTGTATTCAACGTTTATTTAAGGTAGATCCACTCTAGCCTGAAAGAAGTTTCCACAATGACGCCTATCCTTGGTCAGTTCTCTTCTCTCTTGCTTTTTAATCTGAACCATCACAGTTTGCATTTACCATTAATCACTCTCAAGTCATCATCCTCATAGCTATTATTTGGATATCTTTATGTGTCAGGCAGGCACTTTATGTAATTATCTCTAATTCTCACAAAAGCTCTGCTGCAAGGTGTCATTATTTTCACTTTAAGGATCCATCAACAGGTTTAACTTTTAAAGAGGTATATTCAGTGATAGCTGGGATTCAAACCAGAAACTGCCTGGGCCGAGTGCCCGGATACCTTTCCCTCTAGGGTAACAGGTGGGTTGTTCTCCACCTGTTTTGTGTTTGATTGTGAACTTTAGGTTCTCAACACTGACAATGAAACACAAACCAAGACAGTAAGTGCCTGCCTCCAGGATGCACATTCCAGCAGATAGCAGGCAACATCCATGTGGCCTTCAGGAGGCTTGGACAAAGGGGGATGATTTAGGAGTGTTTGATTCTTTATATGTAGATTATTGATGAGTGACGTTCAAAAACAGTCTGTAATCCCTGAGCATCTCAGAATTAAATACAGTATTTCTTGAACATCAAAGCCACTGTATAAATTAATGTAGGTGTTCCCAGTTTAAAATGGGAACACCCACATTTATTTATATAAAAACCCACAAGGGTGACATTTTAAAATGACAGGAAGCTCAACTGAAGTGTGAATCACAACCAGAAGTCGAACAGATTTGTACCTGACAAGCACTCCAAATTTAGACAGGTTCTCAGAGAGGTGCTTAATAGATGCAAAGCCTGAAAAATGGGACTTTGGGGTTTCCAACGAGTTGTGGTGACTTCAGTGGTATTTTGTGAAAAACAACACATTGATGGTGGATATTGAAATGTACCATGCTGTGATTTAATGCCAGAAAATCTCTGGCTGCCACTTAGTTTTGAGTAGATGCAAGGTAACACTATTAAATGTTTGGTTGTTTTGGAATATTGATTTGTTGGGCCCTCTGTCAAGTACTAAGTTGAGCCAAATTATATTCACACTTCGTCATTTCACTCCTATCTGTTGCAGTATTTAAACTAGAAACTATTTTTGCCATTTTTTCCGGATATATTACTTTTATTAAGTGTCATGTGGACTGGTATATACTGCTAGAATTGTTTGTGAGTCACTCTTTGGGTGGAAGGAGAGAAAGTAACTAAAACAAAAGAATCCAAATGGAAATTTGTGGAGAATTGAGCCTTTTAAAATGTTTTGCTTAGAGTTTTATTGCCCTCTCAGCCATCAGAAGTGAAACCACTGATGTGCTTTGAACAGCAGCTACCTATCTAATCTTCTAATTATAGAAAAGGCAGTCAATATTTGTCTTTAGATATTTTATTTTTACTTATCATAAAAATACATGTGTAATGGGGTATCTTTTTCTTCTGGAATGTGCTGGGGCTTATTTCAAGACGGAACTCGAAATTGGCCATGGATGGGAAGAAATGCCAGTTCTCAGTTTTAGAAAGCCAGAGTGGGGTTGCTCCAAATGCACTGTTTTTGTGCCCTGTTGATTTCAGTTTTAAGAATTCTATCCAGGCTTATGGTTTCACACCTCCTCCCTCAACTCCCCCATCATCGCCACCACCACATGCTTTCGCTGAGTCTTTTAAAAGATCTGTGTGACCCTGCCCCCCTTACCTGAGACCAGGATTGTGTTCTGATCAGTTCCATATGCTTCCATCCTCATATGGCTGTGCAATGTGGCTTTTGCACACATTGTTCCTAACCAAGTGTTGCATTCATCACAACTGACGTAATGATCACTTTTTCTTCCAGCCTGTGGATCATTCCTGCAGTCGGTGCATCCTGGAGTTGGTGGGGCACAGAGTAAACACTCTATGGGTCTTCCTGCCTGCATCCTTGGTTGTCTGAGTTATGGCCACAACTGCGCAGTTCTTTGATTGATATCTTATCTTTAGCAGTTTATGTTACTAAATTTTTTGAGAGAAAGTTTTGTTGCTGTCTGGTTTTTAACCAGACATGTTTTTTATTAACTCATTTAATTCATTATTAACTATTTGTTGGTTGTTTTGCTGCTATATGCACTGGCAGAGTGCACACTGAAGTATGATGCAGCAAGATTTTTAAAAATCTCTGCCACTCAACACACACACATGCTTGGACACACAGCAGCATGTAAATCAAAATTAATGATTATGTATTTATTAGTCAAGTATAAAACGGAATGTCTGTGTTTGATAAACAGCTGTAAGTCTATTTGCATACTCGCGGAAGACTCCATTAATCATTCTGATCATGAGGCTGATATAATTGGAAAAAGTGTGCTTTCTGGCCACTGTACCACTGACAATGGGAAGTTGGTATTTAAAAGACAGATAATCAGCTATGAAAGAGTGACAGTACAGAGTAAATAATAAATGATTGGCTGAATTGTTGCTTAAGAGGCATTTTATTATACTAAGAAAATGGAAGTTGGATCAAAAATGCATATTTGTGTATAGATAGCTCTTGTGAATCGAATATTGGTATTCTACTTAGATTATGAAAATTTGGCTGGGCGCAGTGGCTCACACCTGTAATCCCAGCACCTTGGGAGGCCGAGGTGGGCAGATCACCTGAGGTCAGGAGTTCGAGACCAGCCTGGCAAACATAGTGAAACCCCATTTCTACTAAAAATACAAAATTATCTGGGCTTGGTGGTGTTCACCTGTAATCCCAGCTACTTGGGAGGCTGAGGCAGGAGAATCTCTTGAACTCAGGAGGTGGAGGTTGCAATGAGCTGAGATTGCACCACTGCACTCCGGCCTGGGTGACAAGAGCAAAACTCCGTCTCAAAGAAAACAAAGAAAAGAAGACTTAAGTGAAGTCATCTTTGTTATGAAAAACGTGATATACTAATATGAATTCTCCTTCAGGCTTTAGGGTATTCTGAAAATCAGAAGGGAATAGCCGGGTTAGAACAGTATAAGCAAGAAGGGTTTTCTTTTATTCCAACTACTTTTAGCCTGTTTGTTTAAGCACTCCCTGTGGTATTTGGGGTTAAGGATTACACTGGAAAACCAGTCAGACCCCACTATCAGTTCTTGCTCCCCACTTTCTGTGATGCAAGCTCTCTACGGTCCAGAGTCAAATCCCTCAAGTCAAAGTAAGTGGTTTTCTTTTGTGCTTGTATTTCTTTC